>NW_028157590.1:0-213007 GCF_964263955.1 Coregonus lavaretus
CACAGCAAGGCTTGTACATGTATGAACACAGTGGTACTCAGGTATTCGGTAGCGTGTATTTAGAGCACAGCATGGACAGGTCAAGTGCTGCTTAGCTATACAGCAGTAGTCTCTCCTACACACAGGTCTACACTGAGCCCCCCTGGAAGTCAGCTTGAATTGCTGCTCCCTGACTCTCTCCCCTTTGAGAGGGCACACACACATGAGCGCCAACACACACACACACAAACACAAAGATAGAGAGAGAGAGAGACATGTTTCATTGGGTGTGTAGTCGCAGTGCGGGGCCTTGGGGTGAACTGGCCCGTGTCAATAAGACTAGCGCCCGCGGCGTTTGCTCGTACTCGCCTGTTACTGTCATCACACTTAACATTTACAAAGAGCATTGATCGAGGAACTCACCCCACTTCAAACAGCACAAACGACCAGAAGAATTACCAGGACCCCCCCCCCCCATCTCCCCCCACTCTCCCATCTGTCAATAGAGGTTATTTGTGATCAGTCAAGACATTCAACCCCTAATGGGTATTTGTGCTCAGTCTGAGCTCAGGCCCCACTGGTCTCTTGTTCACACTGTAATGAGTGTGTGTGTGTGTGTTGCATGTGTGTGTGTGTGCGCGCGTGTGTGTGTGTGTGTATGGTAGGTAGATAGAGACACAGTGTTGTGTAAGGTATGTTAAATACACACTGCTTGTCCTGGATATTGTGGGATTAGGAGTTTGTATGTTGCAGTCTCTGGAGCTCTAAACAGCTTAAGGAAGGAAGGAGTGCTAGCTGCTCCGTGGTGAATGCAACAGTCTCTTTATGCAATGAGAAACACATCAGTTTCCATAGGAACCAGAACGCATACAGGAGTCATAGAACACAGTAACTGCAATCAGAAACACATCTGTTTACCGGTATAGACTGAAACCTTCCTGAAAGACATTGTATAATTTGTCAAAACAGACATTTACACACAAACATCCCCAAAAGACATACAGGAATCATGCAACATTTGAAAGACATTGAGGATGACAAACAGGAAAGCTGATCTATTTCCATGTGGTCCTGATTTACAGGTTGTAGCCAAGGAACACAACAGATATGTCTGAGAGCCTTACACCTACACTATACATTTTCTACACACAAATAATTCATAAGTATATACAGAATTCATGAGTATCTTTTTTTTATGTAAATGGTTGGACATCAACGGCTCTTCACCAACATGTGGATTTGACAGCCATATTGGAGATGACTCATCAGGGCCGATGACATCCACTTCAGTCATTGTTCTCAGTGACATCTTGATCTCTGGGTTTAGAGATGCATCTCTTTATCTCTGTACGTCGCTATTGTGCTGTTGTCATCAGATAATCAGACGTCAAGCTGTTTTAATTAGCCTCCTGCAGGAGCTTTGTGACATAGGTTATTATTCTATTCAGTATTATACAGTAATTAATCAATTCTATCCCACCAGGGGAAATATCAATTAATTCACTGATTTCTTGCAATGTACTGTATTGCATGCTGATTCGGATTGTATTTCCATATTGTTGGACAGTCAAGGATTGGTTAGCGAGCGTCTTCTTATCCATATGTCTACAATTTACGACTGTAAATGGTAGTAATTCATGTCCTTAGAGAAGGAGTAGCACACACATTATGAGAATAAATGGAATTTGCTTTAGCCTGACAGTAATGTTGAGTAGATGGTGATCTCCCTATTTAAATCACAGTCATGCAGCCGAATCCTCTGGATACTCAATGATTTTAATTAAAATTGAGAAATGGAAAGAGAGAGAGATGGAGGGAAGGAGAGGCAGAGAGAGAGAGAGAGAGAGAGAGAGAGAGAGAGAGAGAGAGAGAGAGAGAGAGAGAGCGAGAGAGAGCGAGAGATAGTTTCCTGAGTGAGTGAGTGAGTGAGTGAGTGAGTGAGTGAGTAAGTGAATGAGTGAGTGAATGAGTGAATGAGTGAGTGAATGAGTGAGTGAGTGAGTGAGTGAGTGAGTGAGCGAGCGAGACAAAGCATATAGCTGAAGCAGAGGAAAAGAGATAGAGAGATAATAGCAAGAGAGAGAGAGAGAGAGAGAGAGAGAGAGAGAGAGGGGGGAGGGAGACAGAGAGAGAGAGAGAGAGAGAGAGAGAGAGAGAGAGAGAGAGAGAGAGAGAGAGAGAGAGAGAGAGAGAGAGAGAGAGAGAGAGAGAGAGAGAGAGAAAGGAGCAGCTGGACATGAGGCAGTGAAGAAGGGAGAGAGTGGGTTGAAATGGGGAGGCAGATACAGAGAATCAGAAAATTAACAATGGGAATTAGAGAGGAGAGAGGAGATAGAGGGGTAAAGGAAGTGGCCATGTCTAGAGGAGACAGTCTCATCACCCTATTCATCCCCAGAAGTGGGGCCAAGATGATGTAATCATCAATACGAGCCACTTGAGATATCAGTGGTGAGTAGTAGTCATCAATCTGTTGCTTCTCTATGGCCTAAAAAGGGAAGGAAAGTCACTATTTTACTGAAGAGGGTCTTAGGTGTTTGATTAAGTGTGCTTAAACTCGGTCGAGAGGCTTTTCAATGCTAATTGTGCTTAAATGCCACACACATGCATGCCTGCATAAACACACACACACACATTCCAGCCCGAAACACACACACACCCAGCCCTAAAAAAACGTACTGAGAGTAGGAGGGTTCCTCTATCCCCTGGGGTCTTCATTACCTCATTGAAGCCATTTCTTCCAGGGAGCTCATATCTCCTGGACTTGATTTAGCAGCCAACTGACCACGCTCCTCTGGCTGCTCCTTACTGCAGCAGTACAGAGCAGAGTGGAGGGGTCTCTATGTAGGCTGGAGCCCGCTTCACAGTGACTGAACCACCACTGGATTAGCGCTAGATGGCCTCTATGACTGGTCCACCACTGGATTAGAACTATAAGGCCTCTTTGACTGGTCCACCACTGGATTAGAACTATAAGGCCTCTATGACTGGTCCACCACTGGATTAGAACTATAAGGCCTCTTTGACTGGTCCACCACTGGATTAGAACTATAAGGCCTCTATGACTGGTCCACCACTGGATTAGAGCTAGATGGCCTCTTTGACTGGACCACCACTGGATTAGAACTATAAGGCCTCTATGACTGGTCCACCACTAGATAGCCTAGTGGTTATATGGCCTATACAGTATGGCATCCCTGTGTCATCACTGTCATTTCTATACTGCACCTCTATATCTCTGTCTATGTATTCTCTGTTTGACAGCTAATGTGAACAGCCATGCAAAAAACAACACTTGATACAGAAAACTTTCCCTTATTCAAACCCAGAGACACACTGTACTACTTTTGTCTGGGAAGATGTCTTTCTGGCAGGATGGAGGGATGATTCATTTTAGCCTACCTCCTGAGGACACTAGTTATGACCTGCTTCCCCCCCACCACCACCACCCTCCCAGTCTCGTTACCCTCCAACCCCACCCCAACCCTTCTCCACTTCAGTGGTCATGGGTAATTCATTAGCACGCTGTTCACAGCAGAGGGCCAAATGAAAGCAAGCTCAGTGATACAGTCAGGGAGGGACACTCCGACTCAGGAGATAGGTTCACTTCAGACAGTAGCTAGAAACACTCCGACTCAGGAGATAGGTTCACTTCAGACAGTAGCTAGAAACACTCCGACTCAGGAGATAGGTTCACTTCAGAAAGTAGCTAGAAACACTCCGACTCAGGAGATAGGTTCACTTCAGACAGTAGTTAGAAACACTCCGACTCAGGAGATAGGTTCACTTCAGACAGTAGTTAGAAACACTCCGACTCAGGAGATAGGTTCACTTCAGACAGTAGTTCGAGTCACTGAACTGCGTATGCTAATGTTATCCACTGGGGTTAGAACCCGGGTCTCCTGCACTGTGAGCCACAATAGTCTGATAGCCCACCGAGCTAAAGCCTAGCCATTAGCATGGGGAATCGATCCAAATGTTCAGGTTTCAGGCAAGGGGACTTATCACACGAGCCAGCTCTGTTCGACTAATTACACTAATAGCTTTATGGAGCCAAATTCATTTTTTTAACCATGAACACCAGAAAAGTATTTCAAACAAGGGTTGGAACCGGTTCAGGGAACTTGTCACTCAAACGTATTCCTGCGTCTGCCGCCAGCTGGAAATCTTTGCCAGTGGGTGTGTGTGTGTGTAGGCTACCTGCCCCTCCTCTCTGAAGCATAGGTTACTGTAGCCCCTCCCTCTCTGAAGCATAGGTAACTGTAGCCCCTCCCTCTCTGAAGCATAGGTTACTGTAGCCCCTCCTTCTCTGAAGCATAGGTTACTGTAGCCCCTCCCTCTCTGAAGCATAGGTTACTGTAGCCCCTCCCTCTCTGAAGCATAGGTTACTGTAGCCTACTGACATTACAAGAGTGATTCAGAAATGAGGGAGATGTTTAAAGAATGGATTTACTTTTTCAATGCTAGTTAAGGATACTATAGTTATCACGTTTCACATTGGATTTATTAACTACAAAAAGGTAAGACGTGTTTTTAATTCTAGTGCTGCTCTGCACACACAATCTTGTTAGATAGCTAGCTAGCTAGCTAGCTAGCGAACATTTGCTCTGGTCCAAAGTTAAACCAACTCGGAAATTCAAAGACATTCAAAGTTCCTCCATAAAAGCCACTCCTCCGTAGGTATAATTCTGTGGGCCTAATTCAGATAATGCATGTCATAACAAAATGCCCAGCGCTTCAAGGCAAGGTTCCTCCATCCTCACCCTCAAAATTCCAGTTGCATCACGTTCCCTACACTGTGACATGCAGCACAGTGTGTGTGTTTGTCTTTCATTATGATTAAACCATACTGTTACAGCAAAATACAATTAGCTCTTAACGACTTTTCTATACAGATTAAATTGCTTACCCAATCCACAGAAAGCTGCTCTATCCACACTGATTGGTGAAGTCATTTAATGTTGAGCTAAATGTGAAATGAAATGTATATTTCAGAGGTTTAAAAAGGAACAGAAAGGAACGATGTAAAGCGTTACTATTTGGGGTTGGAACCGGTTCAGAACTTTATGTTTGCTGGTCGTAACAGTGGAACGGAACGAATTTAGGTTCCAACCCCTGATTTCAAATGTTTTATAAATTAGCTATACTTCTGGTTTGGCTAGTAACCCTCTTGTAAGTGGTTGCAATAGCACACTGCTAACTTGAATACAATGGAACCACCCACAGTATACCAACGGTCACAGCTCAGTTGGTAGAGCATGGCGCTTGCAACGCCAGGGTTGTGGGGTTAGTTTCCCACGGGGGGCCAGTATGAAAATGTATGCACTCACTAACTGTAAGTGGCTCTGGATAAGAGCGTCTGCTAAAATGTAAATGTAAATGTCACATTGGCTCTTTGTGTTCTTTTCTGTATAGATCCCTTGGGGAAAGAGTTTGTCACAGAGGTTTGAAACTACAAAGGAGTCTCATGCTTTATCTTCATGGCATGTACTCTACTGTAGCCTTGTTAGAACATATACTCCTTCTATGAATTCCATCTCTTTTTTTCTCTCTCTCTTTTACCCTCTTTATCTCCTCCATTGAACGTATCATTATCCTCTCACTATCGTTCCTTCTCTACAGAGCCACCTGCACAACACAAGATGATCCCAATCCTTCTCTACAGAGCCACCTGCACAACACATGATGATCCCAATCCTTCTCTACAGAGCCACCTGCACAACACATGATGATCCCAATCCTTCTCTACAGAGCCACCTGCACAACACATGATGATCCCAATCCTTCTCTACAGAGCCACCTGCACAACACATGATGATCCCAATCCTTATCTACAGAGCCACCTGCACAACACATGATGATCCCAATCCTTATCTACAGAGCCACCTGCACAACACATGATGATCCCAATCCTTCTCTACAGAGCCACCTGCACAACACATGATGATCCCAATCCTTATCTACAGAGCCACCTGCACAACACATGATGATCCCAATCCTTATCTACAGAGCCACCTGCACAACACATGATGATCCCAATCCTTCTCTACAGAGCCACCTGCACAACACATGATGATCCCAATCCTTCTCTACAGAGCCACCTGCACAACACATGATGATCCCAATCCTGCTCTACAGAGCCACCTGCACAACACATGATGATCCCAATCCTTCTCTACAGAGCCACCTGCACAACACATGATGATCCCAATCCTTCTCTTTTCCCTCTCTCTTTTGTAATTCAACAAATGTTCCCTCCTTTATTCCTTCAACCTGTTCTGGTATCATACCCCCCCCCCACCCCTCTCTCTCATCCCTCCATCTCTCTCTCTGATCTCTATACTTCCACCCCTCTCTCAACGCGCCACGCTCCCCTTTTGTTCTGCGATCTGCCTCTCCGTCTGTGAAAAACCTGACTCTCTCTCCCCCCTCTCTGTTTCTCTTTTTCCCCCTCTTCATCTCCCTCTCTCTCTCCCTCTTTCCCCTCTCTTTCTCTCTCCCTCACTGTACCTCTGTCTGCCTGTCAAAAAGCAGCTTCAAAAGGGGTTCCGTCGGCGTGACAGGGAAAAGTGACAATTTCTAAAAATATATAAAAAATACACATAGCATCTAGACATTCTGATCATGTAACCAACTAGACTCTCACTGTGCTGCATTGACTCCAGTCAAAAGAAGCCAAGATATTTAAATGGAGACATTTCTCTATCCAAAAGCACTATACACCCTACCCTATCAATTTTATCCAAGCATCTAGACTAGGGTTGGGTCTCAAACTACACCATATTCCCTTTTTAGTGCACTGTCTTTTGATCAAAAGTAGTGCACTATATAGGTAATAGGGTGCCATTTGGGACACAGAGAAGGAGGATATCAGGTAGCCTATTAAGGGGAATAGGTATCGAATGGGCAATTCAAGGCATGCTTATTAGTTGAGCTGATTTGGCACTAAGAATCTACGATGATCAAGACATTCTGATCATGTCATTACAGAACACACCGCCAAAGAGAGGGGATCAGTAACCAACCGACTCTCACTGTGCTACATTGACTCAAGTCAAAAGAAGTGGTCCTCTGTAGCTCAGTTGGTACAGCATGGATGGTGTGTTCGATTCCCAGGGCCACCTGTACGTAAAATGTATGCACGCATGGACTGTAAGTCACATTGGATAAAAGTGTCTGCTAAATGGCATATATTATTATATTAAGAAGCCAAGATATTTCAATGAAGATGCATTTCTCTATTCAAAGGCCCTATCCTATCAATTGTATCAAAACACCTACACTAGAAGGATATCCGGTTGCCTATTAAGAGGGATACGTGTTGAAGGAATGCTGATATGAGTGAGAGAGCGAGAGAATGGCTCTCTAAGAAGCTACAGTGTGTGGGCTGCAGCAGTATCACAGTGATGGGTCCCCTCTCTGCTATTCTTAGAGCTTCCCTCCTTCCTTCAAAGACAGTCACACATGACTGGCTGTGGTGGTGGGGGAAAAAGAGAGAGAGAGGTAGAAAAAGAGAGACATTTGGAATGCTTATTTTCCATCACAGATAAGCAAGGGGTGAGTGGGTGGGAGTCAGATCATCGTTCCAAGAAATGCTGATCATCATTTATTAGAGCGACAGTTAGTGAGTGCATACATTTTCGTCATAGTTGATGGGTCAATGCATTGATGCTCGTTCTGGAAAAGTCAAAACTTTGGAGATGGTGATGCATTATATGATCAAAGATGAAAGAAAAAGTGTAGAATAAGAAAAGAAGGAACTATTTAAATGTCTTTAACTTTGACCATAAGGAATACTGTACATCTCTCTCTCACACACACAAACCGACACGCACACACACGCTCGCACAAATGCAGACACTGTCCAATACATTAAAGTACACACAAACACCTGGCCCCCTGCACTCCAAGTCCTCTTTATCCCTTAATGACTCCATCAATATTTATAAAACCAGTCAAATGAAGCCAGAAGCCAATAGAGTTGCCTGCCCGGTCTACAGTCTGTAACCATGATGCACTGCTGACACTCTCTCAACACACACACACACACTCTGGTCACAGCCTACTGATCACAGAAGGGGCCTGCCACACCACTAAGCCCAGCAAGAGAACAAGAGAACACGTAATCCACCACAGAACAAACCAGCTCCACAAACAAGCTCCTTCTGGGTCGCACGCTCCAGCTCCCAATCTATCTGTCTGTGTTTCAAATGGCACCCTATTCCCTATTTAGTGCACTACTTTTGGCCCATAGGGCTCTGGTCAGAAGTAGTGCACTTTATAAGGAATAGGATGCCATTTGGGACATAGCCTCTGTCTGAGATCTCCATCCTTGGTCAGTTAAATTACCATTTCACTCTCTCTGAGTCTCATTCGGTAGTCTGCCTCTCCCTGCCTGCCCCTCTCTCTCTCTCTCCCTCTCTCTCTCCTTAACTGTCCATCTCTCTCCTGCTCTCTGTCTCACCTCCAGTCTCTACATCCGCTATTAGACCAACTTGACCAACTTGTCTCCCACTGTCTCTTACTCCCAGTTTTCCATCAACTTTTAGTTCCCCCCACCCCAGCTCACCCCCGGAGAGAGAGAGAGAGAGTTATTCCTTTCTTCCTCTATGCTCTCCTAACTCTTTCTTCCTTCACCCTCCATTGTCACCCTTTATCCGTTTCTAGTTTCATTCTCTATTTCTCGCTTTTCTCTCGATCTCGCTGGCACTGAAAACAAATTGTTCTAGATTTAAATAACAAACCCAAAAATGTGCAATGACTATCTGTACACACTAGAAGGAGTACAAAAAGAAAGCCATTGGTTATTAACGGCCAAAAGAGAGGACGTTGGTTTTACTGGTCATATTAGGTCATTACTGTTCACAAAATACACATAAATAAGCCTGGCAATTTCAATGGCAGACAGTTCCACATTCAGCCTCATGTGGATGTTGTATCACACAAAAAGAAACGGAAGGCTTTTCGATCGAACCTGCATTGTGATATTTAGGCAGTAGCTCTTTTTCTTCAAACACCACTACTACTACCAGGTATACTCTGCTCACAGTTGGATGCATCCAGTTTTCACAATAACAAGTGTGTGTGTTCACTGATAATAGTTTATTATCAAATACACTGCATAATTATATATGTTTTTAAATGCCTTTTCGTGAACTAACACTTCGTTTTTCCCTCCCCCTTACCAGCTCTGACTTTGCTGATAGTTACTTTATTGGGGGGAAATGTACTGCTTGTCCCGCCTAGCTATCTTAAGATGAATGGATAAGAGCGTCTGCTAAAGGACTACAACGTAAATGTAATAAACATTGCAGGTTCGATTGAATTTCGACCTAAGATTGATGGACTGCATCTATGAAACAGAGAGAAAAGGTCAAGCGTAAAAGGCCTTGGGGGTCCTACCTTGTACATTGCCAGCCCAGATCACCTCTCTACTCTTCAGAACTGGCATGGTGGTGTGGTCTGGGACTCAACTACTCCTCTCATAGCACCGGGTGGAGGGAAGCATGAACAGATGAAGCCGTGCAGAGGGGAGTAGGCGTGAAGAGGGCTTATGGAGTGAGGGATGAGCACCTGGATTGAACGTGAGTGTGTGTGTCTGTGTGGAGGGGATCAGTGAGTGATAACGGGTGTGATGTAAATATAGTGTTCAACTGCTGATAGGAATATATACTAACTTATGTCCAAATGTCAAGTATCAGAATAAAATCGCTTGTAGAATGAATAATGAAAGATCTAATGTAGCTGGGGTTCAGTGTGTTTTAGATTTAGCATTTAGGACAAAAACTGTCAACCGTCAACTCAAAATGTGTAGTTTGAGTGTGTGAGGAGAACTCAATAAAGAAAATGAGAAATGAGGAATGGAGAAAGAGATGGAGAGGGGCCAGGCGTTCTCATTCGTCTCTTGTCGTCCGACTCATCCTCCCTTCTTCTTCCACTGGACGATACAGCGCGACAAGGTTTCCTCTGACAACTCTGTGTGTGAGAACAACGGTTGCCGTGGCAATGCTGAGATTAGAGCGCGTCTTCCTCTTTCCCTTTTTCTGTTTCTTCTGTCGCTCCCCTCGTTTATTTAGTCACCGCCGTCTGTCTGTCTGTTCGGTCTGTGTTCTCCCCTTTGTCAAGACTGGGGGAGAGAGGAGAGGAGGGAGATAGAGAGAGGGTAAATAGCCAGACACTATCTGTTAGGTTGAATGTTTCTCTTAATGGTGAATGGTATTGTGTAGTTTGTATACACAAGTCAATTGCTTCAGAGGTTTGGCTTTTAACACAGCTTTTTACCTTTCACTTCACAATCTGAATTCAAGTCGCTTCTGACTTATTGATTGGCTCCTAGCCAACACACTATTATGCAATGTGATTTATCTTCTTATCACATATCATAAAAGTTTAATATTATACATTAACAGACAGTACAAAATGCATGCACCAAATATATGGTTTGTGGTGGTTGGATTCAACTTTGGCCTAACATTAAATACCACTTTTTTAAATCAAATTTCAGAGAATGTCCCATATCTTACATTGACAGACATACAAAATGGGTAAAATATATAGCAACCACTTTGCCAATGTTGATGTTAAAGGCCCAGTGCAGTCAGAAATGTGATTTTCCTGTGTTTTATATTTCCACACTATGAGGTTGGAATAACCGCCTGAAATGTCGGTCTTTTTTGGTGGGATAGTTTTGGCCTGCCTGGTGAAATCACCAGGCGGTAAATTAGTTAATAGACCAATAAGAAAGAGTTCCAAACCTCTCTGCCAATAACAGTTAGTTTTCATCCCCACTCAAACCACTCCCAGACAGTCTGCTTGAGAAATGTATATTTGCTAAAAAGCTACTATTTTTAATTAAAAACTATCACAGTAAGTTATGAGATTGCTACCAATAAATTATTTGATATTGAGATACAAACGGCCGCATTGGACCTTTATGTATTCAAGGTTTGTAGTGGGTAGATTTAACTTGAGCCTAACATTCAATACATTCAACATTAGATTTCTGAAAAAGTTCCATATCTTACACGACAGACATAAAATGAGTTAAACAAACAGGAAGCGCTTAGCCAATTTTGATGATAAGTATTCAAGATGTAACTTCTTTGGCGTAACACCCACTAGTCTCTGATCTTGTATGCATCATTCTCTCTTCCTGCCGTTATCCCTTCCCAGTTCTGTTGATGGGTTGTGTCCTGCATTTTACCATGTTGCCCTCTAGGAAGTGTGTGTGTGCGTCTGTGTGTGTGTGTGTGTGTGTGTGTGTGTGTGTGTGTGTGTGGTTGCGTGCATTTTAGCCCTGGGAAAATTGTCAAAGGATATCACTGTGTGAGGAATTTTTATCCTGTCTGGCGGAATGATAAATTATGTATTCAACACATTTTATTTCCAAAACCCATCTTTCTCTCTGACTCTTTCCAACTCTAATTATCTCAAACTCCTTCAGTAGTATTTAAATGACATTAATATCGCAAATTATGTATAGGGCTCAAAGAAACATACACTTATTTCAGCAATTAAATACTGTACCAAATGCAAGTAAGCCAGCCAGCCCTCACTCAAGGGCTACAATCAAACAACGTCTTTCAAAAACAATTATTCAGAAATATACAATATGATATATTGTGGTGAGAGCAATACAAATGGATTAAACAAAACTACTGATTATTAATATCTATCTGGAAAGGGCAGCAGATTGGAGTCTCCTAGTTAAATACATAATTATAACTTAATTTCTTCCCTTCCAAAATAAAAAGCATAGCATAAAGGAAATATGTGAGTTACAGCCATACAACGTAAACCCCTTTGAGACTCAATAAGTAGTGCTAGGTCTATAGCCTACATACAGGAAATAACATCCATTATGATGTCTTTATAGAATTGACCAAAAATGTCACAAATTGAACATATAGGCTAGCCATGTCTCTCAAATGTAGCAACATAATCTCAATATGCGTCACAGCTTCGTTATAGCATTAATCCTTTATAACTGAGACGGAGGGGTGGATGGATGCCCTTCGTGAGACAGGAAGACATTGTCTGTGTCCCGAATGGCACCCTATCACCTATATAGTGTACTACTTTCGGCCAAACCCCTGTGGGCCCTGGTCAACAGTAGTGTACTATATAGGGAACAGGGTGCCATTTGAGACAGAGACATTGTCAAAAAATGTACCTGGGAGTAACATTGTGTATTCTAAATATTGATAAGAGCTCACTCTCCTAGCAGAGTGACATCCCTCCTCACTGTGCTGTTTTAAAAGCCTACCTAAATCATTCAGACTGCTTGGGTCTACAGTACACTATACTCAATTAACATCAACGCGATTTTTTGAGAGACTACTTTTGCACTAATGATTGAGATGGAGGACTAGGAAGGATAATTAGTTAAAAAGCTTAATGCAAGGCCTTCGTAAAGTAAAGTCTAGACTTAATATTATATCTGACATTCGTTTCAACTTTGCTCCCGATTGACTTCAACCACTTAAGATCAGAATCAGATTTTATACTATGTGACATTTTGTAGAATTGAAGATAAAATGGAAGTTAGTTCTCAGGTAATGACTAAGTAGGAGCTGTGGCAGTTTTATATGGTTTTATCAAAATAACCAAAAGCCAAGAATTTCACATTTTGTGGGAATATGAATTATATTCACAAGCACAGTTTTCACCACACACCATCCTCATTTTTAAACCCCCATTTCCATTAGAAGCTTAACTGAATTTCTCTGAAATTACTAATAGGCCTATGGGGTAGTGCCTGTCATTTTTCAACAACAAAAAAAACGCCATTAGGCTACTCAAGCCTACAGTGACCCACCACGGCATCCTATGATGCAGCCTGAAATATACACTTTAGGGGGCATCAATGAGGACCAAGCAGGCCCTGGCTGGTGTATGATTCACTGTATCACTCATTTAAACAGATTTGTCACACAGATAGTAGAATGTAAGGGGAAAAAAGGGAGGAAATATAGCTAAATATCTGGAAATATCATAATAAGATGTAGAGATACTGAATTAAAACCAAATCAAAACAAGCCATAACGCAGCCACAATGGACCAAATTGCAAGGGGACACTCAAATTACCTGTACACTCTAAATTGTACATAACAGATATAGGCTAGGCTATATGGGCCCGATTACAACTTAGGAAATTGCGCCTTTTTTAAGCATGCCTTTCCTACACACTTGGTATTCAGACTTACCTTATGAAGGTGCGTAACGGGCTTTGCAGGTGTGGTTCCCTTGTGCACACTGAATAAATGTAATTCAACCGCTGAAAACCCTCCCACTTGCTGGCCAACAGATTTTCTCGTGTAGTTTTTATTCAATAGGGTTTTCAGTATATTTATCTTAAGCCATCCCTTTAAATACGATATGCCTTTTAGTTTGACTTTTGTTGACGGACACAATAGAACATATCGAGAGAACGGGTTTCGAATATTAGGGATCAATGAAAGAAAGACATCTAAATATATGCATATTTGTCTCCGTTTCAGCACCAATTGGTATATAAACAAAATGCTCTGATCTTGTACATTACTTAAGGTTAAGAAAGTATTTGTGATAAGATATGGGACATTTTCTGAAATTTGATTTAAAAAAGTGGTATTTAATGTTAGGCCAAAGTTGAATCCGGTATTTATTTAAAAAACTGGTTTGGAGAGCCTTTACTCACAAAAGAAAGAAAACGGTGGTTTGATTCATTCAGAAAATTGCCACATTCAGTTCTTCAATCCATGGTAATGTTGGAAGATTAGTGTACATAGAATTATAATAGGGAGAATAGTGTACAATAGTATGCTATACCCTTGTCTATTGCCTGCACTAACCATGGAACTGTAGGGCGGCAGGTAGCTTAGTGGTTAAGAGCGTTGTGCCAGTAACCGAAAGGTCGCTGGTTCTAATCCCCGAGCCGACTAGGTGAAAAATCTGTCGATGTGCCCGATTGAGCAAGGCACTTAACCCTAATTGCTCCTGTAAGTCGCTCTGGATAAGAGCGTCTGCTAAATGACTAAAATGTAAATGTGATGACACAGCCAAGTATTGCGCCATGCGTCGGGTTCAAACTGTTAAGGCTTGGTCTGCCCGCTCCATAACGATTTAATTAGCCTACATGTCTTTATATATAATCAACTGTTACTAATGATCCTCAGCAACAACCAAATGGCAGTGACAGTGTTTACAGAGGAAGCAAATGTAGGTAAACTAAACAATGTAATGAAATGAAATGATAATGTAGGCTATACCAACTGAAGCGAACTAACAGTAAATTGGCAGTTGAATATGTATTGTTATTAGGCTTACTGAAGGTCGATACTGATAGTGGCTAATATTTCACATGATAGAAATAGGGCCTATAATTAAGATATTCTAGACTGCCCATCTCTGCAAGTTAAAAGGCCGTACAATTCAAATGCTGCATAATGGCACAGTATTTCATGAACTTTACTGTGGGAAAGTTGATATGCTTCAGTTGCCATATGACAGGTTTCACATGTCTCCAGCGATTATAAGGTCAAATATATCTAAAACACGTGTCATTTATATTTGCAATTCCCTTATCCAAACGGATTACTAATTTACATAGCTTTTATCAATAGATCTTATCAAATTGTATATTACAGTGCATGAAGAATGGTGTTATTTCTATCGTGAAAAAATTCAGTAGATGCTTTTTCCACTTGGAACTGGTAGGTTCGCTAGACCTTATTCATGGTTTATGTGTAAAGGTGGTGGAATTATTAGAAAATATAGTCAAGGTCAGAATACAGCGTATCTGTAGACACACCTCTGCCATTCCTTCATTTATTCGATCTCCATCCAAAACTAATAGCAGTGAATAGCACACTATTCTCATGCTTAATAGAGGGAAAAGTGCATAAAAAGGGAATTACGTTCCATTTACACTCACTTAACTCGGGTCGGAATCGGGCCCTACGAAGATAAAGAGATCCAACAAACAAGACAATGCAGCCATACTAGACCAGGGATCTTAATGTTACCCATATTGTCACAGCAAAATAATCCTGCAGCAACGGGATTTGAACGTTTAGTCCATAATGTTGCTTGATCGGTGGTTATGCTATTAGCTGGCCAAAAGTAGGCTACATGAAAAGTGCAATACTGTTAATATAACCTTGTGTTAGTGTGGGTTTTCAGTGAATTTATGTAAATCACGATGCTCATCTACATTTCCTGCAGTGCAGGAAAATTCTCAGCAACAAAAGTGATCAAATTAAGATCCTACATCTGTACATGAACAGTAGCACTCTGAATTGTAGCCTACTAATTGGGTGAGTTAAATATAGACACAAAACAATGTTTTTAGATGGAGAGAGGAGAGGAGGGGCAGGCCTATAGACTACACCAGGGATCATCAACTAGATTCAGCCACGGGACGATTTTTTCTTGAACAGACGGTCGGGGGGCCGGAACATAATTACAAATAATTTGTAGACTGCAAATTGACCGCAAGAAGCCCAAACAGATATAATATTTGACTAAAACATAATCATTTCAAACCTTGCTTACATGTGTATATGATCACGTGTCTCTCTATTTTGCGTGGGAATACTTGGGAACAGATTTCCAAACTTCAAATCACTTGTAGCTGATTTCCTTTTATGTGTTTTTGCTCAGAAAGCTTGGGGTGCCAAATAAAACCACCCGCGGGCCAAATTGGGCCGCGGGTTACAATGAGCTGTTCTATACAGTACAGTTCATGTAGAGGGTAAATGTATAGAATATGGATTAAGATCAGAGGCTGTGATTAGACAGTGTGGCGAGGATAGATCTAAAAGGACAGAGAGAGATCTAGATACTGTACACCCCTTTAGAAAGCAACCTATTAACCAAAGTTCATGCAGAATAACACACACCTTTACATGCTAGTGCACACACACACACACACATACACTCTCTCACACGCCTGCAAGCACACACACCCACACACACCCTACATGCAAGCAGAGGTGCGTACACACACACACACACACTCAGTTCAATCCACTACTCACCTATTTAACTCTTGTCTGTAACTCATTATTAATTTAGTGGTGATCAGAGGAGTGGGACAACAGTAAAGACAGAGCTGCCACAAAACGTGGTGTGGGTTCCTTAGTCCTTCATGGTGAAATCCCGCTCAAAGCAATAAATATGGGGTGTTTGTTTGAATTGAACCCCCTTTTTTATCCACAAGAAGAAGAAAAAAGACAAAAGTTGAAGATTTAAAAATAAATGCATATTTAATGCATATTTAAATTGATTGAAATTATTTGTCATAAACTGGGTGTGTGTTTCCGATGGACACACAAGGGCTACATTAATAACTTATTTTGGATAAACTGGTGATGTTGATGTTTGAAAAGGGAACTTCCATAAGACATACAACTGAGATGCTGAGAAGAAGCATCATAAAGAAAAGAGAGGAATGTGACAGAGAGAGATGGAGAGCAATGAGATGAACAACATATTCTTCTCCCACTGATTTCTATTCTTATCTGTCTATCAGTCTGTCACTATTTCAAACCTACACACACACTGTGAACAGCAGTCTTCAGATTTGTCGCAAGCCAAGGCTTTACAAGCTTTTTAATCTACAGTTCAACAACTAAGCCCGGAAGTCTCACCTGATTTACGTGCCTTTTGAGATACAAGAGAGGTGAAATACAAGGAAGGGGAAGAAACCGCTTCAGTGACAATCAATGGAGAATTGTCCATTCTAGTTGAAAAAACATCAAACCGAAATAAGGAGGGGGCCGCTAAATGAAAGATGCAGAAACAAATGGAATTGAATTCTAGTGAAATTGGCATGGGACGTTTATTACTTTTGGGTAATGTGTGGGTCAATAGTTCATGGAATGAGAAAGAGAGAGGGAGAGAGAGACAGAGAGCGAGAGAGAGCGAGAGCGAGACAGCGGGTGGGTGGGGGAGAGAAAGCTAAATTCAGGTGATGGACCAGCTGAATGAAAGAAATCGAAAATCAAGCATTAACCGTGATATGTCAAATAACCAGAAATAACCACAGGGGTCCAATAATACCTTACCCAACAACCGCAGTTTTCAAGTTTACAGTCCAAACACACAGTTTGCCAAATCACAAGTCAAAACTTCAGGCAAAGCGTCATCATTTTGTGCTAATGTTCCAATTAAGACTCAAAATGGCATCTGACAACAAGTACATACAAGAAATGCAACGCTTTCTTTCACATGTATAAGGCGAGACAGAAAATGCCAAAATCACAGGAGGGTTAGATAACTGTATTCCTCAAAGACAACAATAAAAAATGGATGAAGTTTGACTGAACTGACGTGGATAAAGAATGGGCATGGGAGAATGGTGAGACCAACATCAACTGACTATGAGAACCAGATATAATCGCTCTCCTTTTCACCATAGTTTAGTGTGTGAGTGTGTGTGTATCTGTGTTTTATGTATACGTAAAGCACACACAAATACACACACAGACAGACAGATGGACAGACACTAAATGATAGTAAACCTACCTAGAGTTACCAATTAAGAATCCCGCAAAATTGTGATGCATAGGATGTGGGTGAGGAAGGACCAGAAGAGGAAGAGAGGGAAAATGGGGGAAAAGGAGTCATTGAAGAAGAGTTCTTGTTTAAGTTGTCTCTTTCTTTCAAAAATTCAATCCAAGTTCATTTACATCTGAGTTTAAAGACAGAGAAAGAGAGGGAGAGGAATGTGCTGTGGAGAACTGGTGAAAAATGGTGTAGGAGGGAAGGAAGGGATAAGGATTGAAAGGGATGGAATGGTGAGGAGGGAAAGAAAGAAAGGCCAAAAATAAAAATACAAACTCCCCCTCCTCTCTCTCTTTTCTCTCACTCATAAATAGAGGAAATTGTACAGCAGGTAGATGGAGAAGTAAATGAGGAGACAAATGAAGGAGAGAGCAAATATATGAAAAGATGAAGCACCTCCCAGCACCACGATGAGGAAGAGAAAAAACATACAACGAAAGAAAAAATTGAATACTCCAAAGCCTTCCGTTTTGGCGGTTTGGGTGAGCTGAGAGGAGAGTTATCAGTAATTTCTCCAACTGTTACAAATCTTCTCTTCCTTTTCTGCCACAGGAGCCTTCCGGTTAGATACGATGTAAAAGCCCTCTCCGGCACAACTGTTAAACGTGTCAAACAGGCTGCATGGTGAGGTACTACCCAGAGCTAGAGAGAATGTACAACTGGCACCTCCATCTGCCTTAGAACGTAGAACTCAAAGTGCGCTCACTCGCTGTCCACCACCTCCTCTACGAGAGAGAGAGAGAGAGAGAGAGAGAGAGAGAGAGAGAGAGAGAGGGAGAGAGAGAGATGTGGAGGTGGGTCCCTCTATAGGATTTTGAATTAAAGGGATACAGGGTCTCATTTGCAACAGATGTCCAGGAAAATATAATAAAATAAGGAGAATGGCTCCCCCTATTGTCAATAATGAACACCTGCTACCTGACAATGTTTTTAAAAACTAACGTGTTCCTCACATACTTTGTGGGGGCACAAAGTACGTGAGGAAAGCTGTTGATCAGAGGCTGAAAAAGCTTTTTCCTGCAATCGAGAGCCATAATCATTATGCTTTATTCTATGTAAAAAAATAAAATAAAAATATTTTTCTGCATATCTAAGCATACCTCTTGAGCTGTCTGTATCCTCCTGACTGGTGGTTCTTTTTCTTTTTTAAAAACGAAATATGCTTTTCTGCATCTCTGCTCAAATCTGGGTAAAAGACTTAAAGGAATGTGAGTCTTATTCAGTACATTTAGTAATTGCTTGCTTTTCTAAAGTCTACCAACCTTGCCAGCAGGCATGCCAGCTAAGATAGTTAGACAAGCTAGCTACTGTCTTTATAACTTGATTGATAGCCTGAAATGACTTCTTGGTAGCTAGTTATAAGGTTCGGAGAATGGGGACTTTTCTGGGCTAGCTAAAGCCAACTTCATAAAATTGCTAGGTGGCTGGCAGTATTACAGAGAAACAACAACAACTTTTTTTTTATTAAAAAGTTTAAAACAGGACAAATCTGAGGGGGCACGTGCCCCTGTGCCCCCTATGGGCATGACGCCTCTGATTGTTTCAATAAACAAATATTAAACAATTGATGAACAACATTGAAGATCTGGAGTGAGATAAGTAAACATGGTAAAGTAGCCTATAGGGTGATAGAGAGAACTCACCATCATTTGGCCATGTTCTTGACTTCCTCTCCTGGAAATAAAAGTCAAACCACAAGGTAAAATTGACAACAATAGGCTAGTGTTTTGCTGTACTCATGGACTGTATTATACCTTTTTTTATTATTATTATTATTTTTGGGGGAAAGATGGAAGATATGCTAGCAAGGTCAAAAGGAGAAATTGGCTAAATACTTCTGAAAACTCGTGCTCTACACATGCAGTAAACTTGAGGTAAACTCACCAGTATCATGCAAATACTAACTTACCTCGCTATATTTACTGATGATGTTGATGAAGGGAAATTAAAACAATGTCATTATTAGGATTTCTTCATTAATTTACTACAACATCCGTGAGCTCCCAGGCACAATTTTGCGCCAGAACCTTGTATGGATGGAATTTAAAAGTGCATGTGGAATCCAACTTCGTGCTTCAAGTCCTTTCCTTTGGCGTGCGTTTGCTGTTTGACTTAGTAGGCTCATCATGGCGAGAATTCTGACAGTTTAGCTTTGAAGAAGTTGATGAGAAGATTACAGTCAAAATGTAAGTCATTTAATATTTTCCTATGTAATTGACTCATTTTTCCTCTTGCCAATTTAAGATGGATCTCCATCTATGGCTGCATTTACATAGGCAGCCCAATTCTGATCTTTTGACACTCTTTTGACCAATCAGATCATATCTTTTGCCAATAATTGGGCAAAAGATCAGAATTGGGCTGCCTTTGTAAATGTAGCCTATGCTACAATTATGAATAACTACCTTTATTTCCCAGATTATCCCAGTTGAGTTTAGTCATATGCTATGGCCTGTGATTGTGTATGCTAACTAACCTATGTTTGGACTCTAGACATAAAAGCTGTCATGGAGGGGGTAAATGCCCATAGAGAATGATAGAGGTCTCTAGTGGCCAAAATGCCATTTTAGCATGGGCACTGCCATTGAGGGCTTCCACCATGCTTCCGCCATCTTAAAGTAGTCAAAGTAGTCAACTGGGTGGGGATTCCTATGGGTTGTAGCCTAAATGGCTCTGCCCATGCTGTCACAGACACTATAATAGCACAGATCTAAAGATGAGTCCTCTATCAATCTCTATGTTAAATACCTAATAAAGACAGCTGGGCTTACAAATATAAAACCTAATAAACACCTTATTCCTGCCCTCTACTCCACAGCTTGTCTGAGAATTCTTTGAGCACTCCAATGCACCAGCTGTGGAATCTCATCATGCTTCTGGAACAGAACATCCTCATGTTGTGCAGTGCTTTATTCATTGCACATGTTCATATACAGGACAATAGGGGGGGAAACGCTCAAGTGTCAGCCTTTCATACCTTAAGAGCCACTCTTGTAGATCATGTGTGGAGAGGGATGGTCATGGAAGCTGGTGTCAGTTTTGGATAATGACAGCTTTATTGGTGCGTTTCTGAATGGCTGCCACCCTCCGGATCTCTTCAGCTGCTGACAGGAAACTTCTATAAAGTACCTCCAGGTGCCATAAGATTGGGTAGCCTAATATCAGATTGTTGGCTGGAGAAGAATAAACATGAATATTGGTCTGCAATGCAAGTCATCCCTTGCAATAGTGACTAATATCAATTGACTGCATAGTGGTCTGTAATAAAAGCAATCAAGAACTACTTCAGCACATTACATAAAGGTATGACACTAAGGCTGTGTTTACACAGCCACCCTAAAAACCCAAATCAGACTTTTTCTACATCCGATCGTTTTTTTTTACTGTCCACTCAGTTTTACATGTGACCCACATCCAATTTGCGCATTCAAACTGATGTAGCCTCTGAAGTAGTCCCAAGGATCCCGGATAGCACACAGATTCAATGCTCATTTCCTGTCACTGTTCCTTTCAGTGGCGGCTCCTGAAAAAATTCTCAGGAGGGGCAATTTTTCTGATGATTTAGGTGACCTACACACATTTTAAAAAAGATATGTCCAGCAACAACATGAAGACAGGGGCAGCATATAAGTCAATACCAGAAGCATTTATTGACTGATCTGGGGAGATGGATTCCAGTTTCTGTGACAGATTATAAATAATCTCTGATGCCTTTGTTATATTAGCTTTTGGTTGAATGTACTGTCGTAGTAAATATATAATGTTATAGCTTGGTCTGACTAAAATCTTGTGCATGACCCATTTTGTGTTGGGCGTTTGTTTTCAATCAATGCTGTTCCTATCCTATAACAATGGACAAAAGAGTCCTATCTTGTCAGCCTTGTCAGCAGGTGGCCAAGGACAACACCCACGCCATAGGTCTCTCAGTTCTTCCAACTCACGAGTTCTTGCTCTGAGGACACACACACACACACACACACACACACACATCATCACTGATAACACACACACACACACACACATCATCACTGTTAAACACACACACACACACAAAAATCCCCTCTCTTTAGGCTGAACATTTGAAGACAGAGAACCCGACTCAGAGCCAATGCAACAGTGGAGGGGACCTCGCCCAACTCATCAGGACCAATCAGAAGATCAGAACTACTAGATTCAACCTACATCATTTATTGTATAAAATGTCTGCACACAATGTTTTCGGGGCTCTCTTCTCCCTAAGAGTTTGACGAACGAGTCCGTGCACGCGATTCCAGATATCTTTACCTCTGAATAAACTGCCTTTATTATACCATATCCACCCTGTCCAAAGTCTCTACTTGGTCTCAGTTCTCCAGTAAACTTGTGATTATCAACAGTACACAACGGTAACAAACAATTGGGGGAACTCACGGGGCAGATAGTAAGGTCGCAATGACACAGAAAGCAGTTCAATGTCGGGGTACAGAGTCGCTCTCTTACCAGGATCGCGGTCCGCTCTGACCAGGGTGAAGCCGGCCGGCTCCACTTCTCTGTCCGGGACTCTGTCATCCAGCCAAGTCTCCCAGCTGTATTGGGATTCCGCTGCCAGCAGCGTTTTCATTATTTAGTCCGTTCGTAGCGGGTATGTACACGATCAACAAGATCAGTCCAAAACCAACCACTGGAAATCCATGGTTGGCAGAATGTTTGTAAACTAAGTCTACAAATTAAAAACATAAAATAACGCCACACTGCAGGTCGCAACAGAGACGCTGCTAGCCGCTATTGTCTTAGTTACGTTCATGGTTACGTCACGTATGACGAAAGCGCGTAAGTGCAAGCCCACAGACACCCATAGAGAATGTATTGAAAGCTTTGAAATTTGAAAAAAATAGATTTTACATGACAGGCTATGAGAGACTTCTGGGCGATTTTCAACTTGACTGAAATCGCCCCAAAAACGGGCGGGGCCATTTGAAGCACGACTTTAGCCTGATTTGACATTTAGTGGCTGGCAGATCAGACGTGAACACTGATAACTACTGTTGCCGTGATATAATTGATTAGAAAAAAAATCCCTTCCTTTTCCCGTTTGGCAGTGCGTCGCCCATATCGCCCTATTGAACAGGCCGTCCCTGGTTCCTTTACATTCTGGGGTTGTTGTCATGGTAATGGCAGGTCATGTGCAAAAAAATAACACTTCAGATCAAAAAAATCTGAGCGTCCAGGCAGAGGTCGCATATGGAGGATATGGTTTGTATCAGGATTGACATCCACATATAGAGGTGGTATAAATTGGAAGTCAAAATATCAGATTCCATGGCTGCGTTTACACAAACAGACCAATTCTGATATTTTTCCACTAATTGTTTTTTTGATCAATTAGATCAGCTTTTTTGCAAATAATTGACAAAATATCTGAATTGGGCTGCCTGTGTACATGCAGCCAACGGCCTCGTTTACACAACAAATTCTGATGTATGGGCATATCCGGTTCATATCTGACCTTTTTCCCAATGTGTAAACATCAGCAAAAACATGGAATCTGTTCCGATTCTTACCACATTCGTATGTGATTTTCAATTCATAGACAATTTCAATGCTGACAAGACAATCACCCAAAGATTTAAAGGAACCGTGGCAGTAAATGAGCATTGCATCTGCGGGCTATTTCAGAGGCTACATCAGTGAAAACGTGCAAATCTGATATGGGTCACATGTAAAACAGACAACAAGATTGGCTATGGGAATGGCTGTATAAACATAGGCTAACCAAATTAATCTCAACACTTGAAAACTTTCCAATAAAATGTTTTATTGAATTTGTCATTCCTATTAAGTCTGGTTACCAGACAATACATACAAAATTACTATCATCGTTCTAACATCATTTAGGTTCTAACACCGATTTTGCATTCCTGTGCAATTTCTGTGAACGTTAAAATGTATTTTCTTTCACTTATTCTTTTATAAAGCAAAAAAAAAAAAAAAAAACATCCGGACCAGGGTAACAGAAGTCAACATATAAATATCTGACCTGCCATGGGGAACAATTCACTTATGTACAATAGCTTAACTCACAAAGAATATACAACGCCAGGCACAACGATAACCATTGCCATATCCTTTCTCCAATCAGAGTAGTCTGGAGTCCAACAGTGTACATTTAACTGTTTTCTCATGGTGTGTGTGTGTACGTTCACGTGTTACCACTAAAGCAATCTCAGTCAGGGTCCTCCCGAACACTGTAAAAAAGAAGCGGTGGAATGCTATCAACTTCCTGTCACATGAAATGCCTTTTCCCTTCCCGGTTGGCTCAGCTAGGAGTGGTGGCGCTGATGACGTCAGTGCACTGCGGCTCACAGAACGTCCCGAAGCGCCCGTACACATCCCTGGCCCGGACAGCAAAGTAATACGTAGATCCAGAGACAAACTGGGTGAGGGTACAGGCCATGGGCAGTGGCAGTGCCTTCACCTCCCCAATCTTCTTCCAGTGCTGCCCCGCTCCAGGGCCGTTACCGGCCGACCCAGCATTGTCCTGGTGGTACGCGTACAGGTGGTAGCTTTCCACCCCGGCACAGGTCAGGTCAGTCTCTGCCACGCACCAGGAAAGGACGATGCCATTCTGGTTTTGCACCCTGGCCAGCTTCAGCTGGGGCTGCTGGGGGGGCATGGTCTGGTTGGCCTCCATGGGTAGCCGGCCAGGAGGCAGGGGAGCCAAGGGTAACGGGGGCAGGGTGACAGGGGGGGGCTTGGTTGGAGTGGTATTGTTTCCCATGCGTGCTTTGGATGGGGAGTCCTGGGAATGAAACGAAAGGAGATGGAAATTAATTAGGGCAAGAAATATGCAAGAAAAAAAATGTATAGATTTAGAATGTGTTTATTTATATTTGTATTTAATTGTGTTGTGTTTGGTTTAGTATTAAGTTGTTTATTGTATTAATTTAAATAGAGAGAAATTAACACATTAAAATAATCTTATAGAACTCAAATGAATCCAAGAAAAATATGAACACGTGAAATAGATTCAGCGTTAACAAACTCACCAGAGGGGGGCGGTAGTGGACTGTCAGATGAGGACCGCCGACTGACTGTTGAGGAGATGCTCTTGATGCCGTACCTGTAAAGAGAGGACAATATGTCAAATTAGATAACATAATAAGCATCCCATCCCCTCCTCAAATCTGTGTGGTTCACAAGATTATTTGAGTTGAAAAATATGCAAACCTTTACTCAGAACCACTATTACAGAGCAAACAGACATAGAGCTGACTTCTAATGCATTGAATCACAGGCATGGCTAGGCTAATAGATATCCTTGGAATTCTATTAAATTATGTCTACTGACTGACCACAATCATGATACATCCAGCAATTAAGATTATAATTGAATGCGTGTTATAGTAATATCAGGGTGATATGGGATCCATACATGCAAACATTAGAAAAAGTTTAAACGTTCACTTTTTCTCATCACATAATCCGCATCAGCCATTTAAAATAGTCGACGTACTTGCACGTGAAAGAACGCTACATGTGAGATAACCTGGCACGCTTAGCCCTGTGCTGGCCATGATTATTCTGCCTTAGCCAATCAAAGATCTTAGACTTTACAGTGGCCTTCAGGAAGTATTTACACACCTTGACTTTTTCAACATTTTGTTGTGTTACAAAGTGGGATAAAAATTGATTTAATTTTAAAAATTTGTCAACGATCTACACAAAATACTGAAATGTCTAAATGGAAGAAAAATTCTAAAAAAAAATTATATATCATGAAAAATAAAAAATATTGCTTTGGGGTATTCAACCCCGAGTCAATGCATGTTAGAATCACCCTTGGCAGAGATTACAGCTGTGAGTCTTTCTGGGTAAGTCTAAGAGCTTTGCACACCTGGATTGTACAATATTTGCACAGTATAATTTTTTTATTATTACAATTCTTCAAGCTCTGTCAAGTTGGTTGTTGATCATTGCTTTGATTGAAGTCAAAACTGTAACTAGACCACTCAGGAACATTCAATGTCATCTTGGTAAGCAACTCCAGTGTATATTTGGCCTTGTTTTAGGTTACTGTCCTGCTGAAAGCTGACTGTCTCCCAGTGTCTGTTGGAAAGCAGACTGAACCAGGTTTTCCTCTAAGATTTTGCCTGTGCTTAGCTCTATTCTGTTTCTTTTTATCATAAAAACTCCCTAGTCCTTGCCAATGACAAGCATACACATAACATGATGCAGCCAGCCCCACCACTATGCCTGAAAATACACTGAATAAAAATATAAACGCAACATGTAAAGTGTTGGTCCCATGTTTGATGAGCTGAAATAAAAGAACCAGAAATGATCCATACGCACAAAAAGCTTATTTCTCTCAAATGTTGTGCACAAATTTGTTTACATCCCTGTTAGTGAGCATTTCCCCTTTGCCAAGATAATCCATCCACCTGACAGGTGTAGCATATCAAGAAGCTGATTAAACAGCATGATCATTACACAGGTGCACCTTGTGCTGGAGACAACACAATGCCACAGATGTCTCAAGTTTGAGGGAGCATGCTGACTGTAGGAATGTCCACCAGAGCTGTTGCCAGATAATTAAATGTTAATTTCTCTACCATAAGCCGCCTCCAACATCGTTATAGAGAATTTGGCAGTACGTCCAACCGGCCTCACAACCGCAGACCACTTGTATGGCGTCATGTGGGCAAGCGGTTTGTTGATTTCAACGTTGTGAACAGAGTGCCCCATGGTGGCGGTGGGGTTATGGTATGGGCAGGCAGGCAGGCATAAGCTACAGACAACGAACACAATTGCATTTTATCGATGGTAATTTGAATGCACAGAAACACCGTGACGAGATCCTGAGGCCGATTGTGAGGCCCACTGTTTTTAAGGTATCTGTGACCAACAGATGCATATCTGTTTTCCCAGTCATGTGAAATCCATGAATTTAATTCAATTGACCTATTTCCTCATATGAACTGTAATTCCATAAAATCTTAGAAATTGTTGCATGTTGCGTTCAGTATATGAAGAGTGTTACTCAGTGATGTGTTGTGTTGGATTTGCCCCAAACATAACGCTTCGTATTCAGGACATAAAGTTAATTTCTTTGCCACATTTTCTACAGCTTTACTTTAGTGCCTTATTGCAAACAGGATGCATGTTTTGCAATATTTTTATTCTGTCCTTCTTTTCACTCTGTCAATTAGGTTAGTATTGTGGAGTAACTACAATGTTGTTGATCCATCCCCAGTTTTCTCCTATCACACCCATTAAACTAAACTGTTTTAAAGTCACTATTGGCCTCATGGTGAAATCCCTGAGAGGTTTCCTTCCCCTCCGGCAACTGTATTAGGAAGGACGTCTGTATCTTTGTAGTGACTGGATGTATTGATATACCATCCAAAGTGTAATTATTATCTTCACCATGCTCAAACGGATATTCAATGTCAACCTTTATAATTTGACCCATCTACCGATAGGTGCCCTTCTTTGCGAAGGCATTGGAAAACCTCCCTGGTCTTTGTGGTTGCGTCTGTGTTTGAAATTCACTGCTCTACAGAGGGACCTTCCAGATAATTGTATGTGTGAGGTACAGAGATGAGATAGACATTCCAAAATCATGTTAAACATTATTATTACACACAGAGTGAGTCCATGCAAATTCTAATGTGACTTGTTAAGCAAATTTTTACTCCTGAACCTATTTAGGCTTGCCATAACAAATGTGTTGAATACTTATTGACTCAAGACATTTCAGCTTTTCATTTTTTATTAATTTGTTTAAAAAATAAAAAAAATACACTGACATTATGGGGTATTGTGCGAAGGCCAGTGAAGAAACATCTACATTTAATTGATTTTAAATTCAGGCTGTAACACAACAAAATGTGGAAAAAGTCAAGGGGTGTGAATATTTTCTGAAGGCAACCGATGGCATTTCATAAAATAGGTAAACTTGGCCAATATAGGGATATGTTAAACCTCCAAATTCAAGGTTTACTTTTGTTCCGCTTAGTCTGTAACAAGCATATCGTCAATGTTGTATGAAAACCTTGTATCTCCAAAATCACAACTTTTAAGAAGGTGAAAAAAAATACATTATAATTTCAACATTAATGAACACAGCGTCATGAATGTTCATAATTTGACTACATTTTCGGTCAGATATTCACGTCACTAAACAATTGCTATTTTACAACATAAAAAACAGTATAATGGAGTTACGAGTTTTGCACACATTATATGTGGAGTTACTGGGTTCTTATCCTTGAATAGAGCAGGCCGCTTCCGCACCAGCAAACGCATTGCCATTTCTGCTTTAATTTTCCATTAACTGACAACCATGAAATATTATTGAATCATTTATAAAGCATGTACTGATGATTAACTGAGACATAATGTGTGTATTTTACAATGGTTGCAATTGCGGTTGAATAACACTTGAGTGGATTGAGTCAATTCCGGTCCGGTCTTCCGGTCCGGTCTTGCGCCCCCTCGGGCTCGTGTGGTGGGGGACATTTTTGAGGGCTATACTCCGCCTTGTCTCAGAGTAGTAACTTGGTGGTCTGTTGAAATCCCTCTGGTGGTTTGGCAAAGTGGGTGGGGTTATATCCTGCCTGGTTAGCCCTATCCGGGGGTATTGTCGTACGCTGCCACAGTGTCCCCCCTTAAGTATGCTCCCTCTAATTCCCCCATCTTTCGCTCGCTCTCCTAGGACCATGCCTCATGACTACCTGGCCTGACGACTCCTGGCTGTCCCCGTCCCCAGTCCCCCTGGTCCTGTTGCTGATCCAGTTTCTGCTGTTCTGCCTGCAACTATGGAACCCTGACCTCTACACCGGACGTGCAACCCTATCCCGGACCGGCTATTTCGACCCTCTCTCTCCCTACCACCTGCTGTCTCGACCTCTGAATACTCAGCTATGAAAAGCCAACTGACATTTACTCCTGAGGTGCTGACCTGTTACACCCGCTATAACCACTGTGATTATTATTTCACCCTGCTGGTCATCTTTGAATGTTTGAACATCATGAAGAACGATCTAGCCTTAATGACCATGTACTCTTATAATCTCCACCGGCATAGCAAGAAGAGGACTGGCAACCCCTCAGAGACTGGTTCCTCTAGGTTTCTTCCTAGGTTCTTGCTTTTCTAGGGAGTTTTTCCTAGCCACCGTGCTTCTACATCGGCATTGCTTCCTCTTTGGGGTTTTAAGCTCGGTTTCTGTAAAAGCACTTTGTGACATCTGCTGATGTAAAAAGGGCTTTATAAATACATTTGATTGACTTAATATCTATCACTGTGAATGAGTTCAATTTCATAAAAAGTTAAATCGTACTTTTGAGACATTGGAATAATTTAAATGACAATATCTCATCAAGTACATGTTATGGCGAATGTGTACAAAAAAAGATTTACAGCAAGTGTGATGTTTAATTTTTTACTCACAGTACAAGTATTACAACAGTCAAACAACAATCAATATCAACATTTCACTATCAATCATGTTACAAGTATGCAAATCTCATCAAGGCGCATTTCAGCAAGGAATTCAACATCAAATCAAGGTATTCCGGTAAGAATCATGTAAGTAATAAATAATCAAACAGTGCAGATATCAAATTGTAGTAGTCAAAGCAATCATGTTAGTGTGAACACCTGGCGAAGACTGAGGGGTTTTCCCATCCTCTCCTCGCATTGACGGCTGCAGCTCTGACATGGATTGGAAAACAGGCTCCAGGTACTGCTTAGAGGACGACGTGCAGTAGTGTGATGGTACTTTCGGTAAGTCACGCAGAAATGTTCTCGTCGTCTATTGCCTCATTCCTCACAGGTGTTAATCTGACGGTCTCCTCAAGCTCCTTCGCTTGCACCCAGTGTAGCACAGACCATTCACCCAACCCAAGGGTTGAGAGGAACAAGTTTTTACATACTCTCTTCTTCTCACCACAAACTTCAAGATGGTATGCCAATGTGGATGTCCTTCTAGAACCCATATTCTCAGACCTGCAGCGCTGCACTGCAGTGCAGTCAACAAGACCACACACATACACTTTCCTCTCATTCCAGTCCAACGTTTGCCAGAAGTACTGAAAAATCTTCTCTCTGTCCTCATCACAGATTGCATTGCAGGAGCGCTTGGAGGACCTTCGGCAACCCTCTGACACACATCCTGGTCCCATATTGCGTGGCTCTCTTTTCACCTCCCCTTCACCCTTTTTCCTGCCAAGGTAGGCTTTACCCTCCATTCTCCTTCTCTTCCGAACCTCATCTTTCCAATGTGAAAGGTATTTTCTTTTCTTGGCAGGCCCATTCTCCCCCACCTCAGGTGTGCTGCTACAAGCTGTACATTCAAATACACACACAAGAAAACACATTGATTTCTAGTATAATGGCACTGAGCATCCTGAGATGATACACTGTATGACATATGTGCTCATAGGCCTAGTCATAAAAACATGAATGACACACACACACACACACACAGAGTGAGAGCCATGGAGTGGGAGGAAGCTGAGCTGGACTGCCCAGTTGATCATGTAAAAAAAAATATTTAAATGTTTTAATGTATTATCTTACCCTCATCAATTGCTGTTGCTCCCTGCTCTGTAGCTTTCTGCTCTGTTGTTGACTGTCCTGTAGCACCCTGCTCTACCGACCCCTGCTCTGTAGCTTTTTGCTCTGTTGTTGACTGTCTTGTAGCACCCTGCTCTACCGACCTCTGCTCTGTAGTTTTTGCTCTGTTGTTGACTGTCCTGTAGCACCCTGCTCTACCGATCCCTGCTCTGTAGCTTTTTGCTCTGTTGTTTGACTGTCCTGTAGCACCCTGCTCTACCGATCCCTGCTCTGTAGCTTTTTGCTCTGTTGTTGACTGTCCTGTAGCACCCTGCTCTACCGACCCCTGATTGGTAGCTCTCTGCACTGCCTTTGTCTGCTCTGCTCTTTGATGCATGTTGTCTTAAACATTTCAAATAAGAGAACCTATATCGATACAATAATTTGAAATATATTAGCTACATCAATCAGATTTCAGTATTTGAGCATTGCCATTTCTCTAAACACAATGTACATTTAACTAGCTAGCATTATAGGTAAAAAGGTATGCTCTTTCCAAAGAAATCCTGAGATGCCTAAACCCTGACATTTTCCTCATGATCACCTTCCTCATCTGAGCTATCACTAGCACTCTCCATCTCTGACTGCAACACTCTGGCCTCCTCAAAAGGGACATTCACCATGGCACATAGCTCCTCCAATGAAAAATACATGAAAAATAAGTTTGGCTCATTCCCAAATAAAATTGACTAATGTTAGCCTGACTAAATGATATACATCAAGTGGTAATCACAATGTAGACCTAACGTTAGCTACTGAAACTGGTGTGAATCGAGGTGAATAGTCTAGCTAGCTACATGGCTAACACTGGAGCTAGCTTAGCTAGCCAGCTTAGCTAGCGGCAACCTAGCTAGCTAATGTGATAGTAGTTAGCTATTGCCACACACATCTGATCAATCTGTTCACTCTTTATGCCATTGACAAGGTGGCTAGCTAGATAGCAAACAAGCAATCATTTACGGGGAGCTGAAACTTCATCTGTCAGATTCACTGGCAATGGATTAGGTTAGCCAAAGCTAGCTAGCTACCTAGCCATTTCATTTGCCCTCAAAACACAATTTCAACAGCAGGTTTATATCTGAGAAATACTTGTCTTACTCCAGAACAATATAATATTACAAAGGCAGAAGTTAAATAAAGTGCAACTTACCTCTGATCACATCTGGTTACGCACCCACGAACACGCAACAAAAATCTCCTCAGAAAAGTGAAGACGGGCACTCCTTTCAAGCAATAATATCAGGACTGCAGTAACTACACGCCGCGCCCACTACAAGCTTTACGCCACTACATGCACACTAGCTAGCTAGCTAGTACACACTATCTAGCTAGTATACACTAGCAAGCGGATAAAAAGTTTATGGTAATATCAATGATTATGTAATGTGCAGGCCTCACCACTAGGAGTGCTGATCAGCGGAGGAGGTCCAGTAGATCGCTGGGTAACTGAAGAGGAGGACACCACAGCCGTAGTGGCCTTTCTCACACCAGTCACTGCAGAATACATTAGTAGGAATTATGAATACAGGACAGAAAAGGGAATTCAATTCATCTTTATTTAGCCAGAATAGCCATAATTAGCAACAATTGTCACTATTTTGGAGGTCATAACGACATTATTCAGTGGACCTCTCTGGAGCTGAGAGGGAGGAATATGGAGGTGGTTTTGGGAATCATTCTCACCTAGCACATCATCATCCTCCTCCTCCTCCTCAGTGAGGTCTATGAAGGAGCCTTTGGGTCGAGCCCCTGTCTTGGTTGGAGTAGAGCTTGTTGCTTGGTTATCTGAAAGGGATGGAATAGAAATAGGAAAGAAAACAGTTAGATAATATTCTCTATTCTTCTATAACAGGTTTTTAGATTTTGCTGCTTTGGGTGCTACATATACAGTGAGGGAAAAAAGTATTTGATCCCCTGCTGATTTTGTACGTTTGCCCACTGACAAAGACATGATCAGTCTATAATTTTAATGGTAGGTTTATTTGAACAGTGAGAGACAGAATAACAACAAAGAAATCCAGAAAAACACATGTCAAAAATGTTAAACTGATTTGCATTTTAATGAGGGAAATAAGTATTTGACCCCTCTGCAAAACATGACTTAGTACTTGGTGGCAAAACCCTTGTTGGCAATCACAGAGGTCAGACGTTTCTTGTAGTTGGCCACCAGGTTTTCACACATCTCAGGAGGGATTTTGTTCCACTCCTCTTTGCAGATCTTCTCCAAGTCATTAAGGTTTCGAGGCTGATGTTTGGCAACTCGAACCTTCAGCTCCCTCCACAGATTTTCTATGGGATTAAGGTCTGGAGACTGGCTAGGCCACTCCAGGACCTTAATGTGCTTCTTCTTGAGCCACTCCTTTGTTGCCTTGGCTGTGTGTTTTGGGACATTGTCATGCTGGAATACCCATCCACGACCCATTTTCAATGCCCTGGCTGAGGGAAGGAGGTTCTCACCCAGGATTTGACAGTACATGGCCCCGTCCATCGTCCCTTTGATGCGGTGAAGTTGTCCTGTCCCCTTAGCAGAAAAACACCCCCAAAGCATAATGTTTCCACCTCCATGTTTGACGGTGGGGATGGTGTTCTTGGGGTCATAGGCAGCATTCCTCCTCTTCCAAACACGGCGAGTTGGGTTGATGCCAAAGAGCTCGATTTTGGTCTCATCTGACCACAACATTTTCACCCAGTTCTCCTCTGAATCATTCAGATGTTCATTGGTAAACTTCAGACGGGCCTGTATATGTGCTTTCTTGAGCATGGGGACCTTGCGGGCACTGCAGGATTTCAGTCCTTCACGGCATAGTGTGTTACCAATTGTTTTCTTGGTGACTATGGTCCCAGCTGCCTTGAGATCATTGACAAGATCATCCCGTGTAGTTCTGGGCTGATTCCTCACCGTTCTCATGATCATTGCAACTCCACGAGGTGAGATCTTGCATGAAGCCCCAGGCCAAGGGAGATTGACAGTTATTTTGTGTTTCTTCCATTTGCGAATAATCGCACCAACTGTTGTCACCTTCTCACCAAGCTGCTTGGCGATGGTCTTGTAGCCCATTCCAGCCTTGTGTAGGTCTACAATCTTGTCCCTGACATCCTTGGAGAGCTCTTTGGTCTTGGCCATGGTGGAGAGTTTAGTATCTGATTGATTGATTGCTTCTGTGGACAGGTGTCCTTTATACAGGTAACAAGCTGAGATTAGGAGCACTCCCTTTAAGAGTGTGCTCCTAATCTCAGCTCATTACCTGTATAAAAGACACCTGGGAGCCAGAAATCTTTCTGATATAGAGGGGAGTCAAATACTTATTTCCCTCATTCAAATGCAAATCAATTTATAACATTTTTGACATGTGTTTTTATGGATTTTTTTGTTGTTATTCTGTCTCTCACTGTTCAAATAAACCTACCATTAAAATTATAGACTGATCATGTCTTTGTCAGTGGGCAAACGTACAAAATCAGCAGGGGATCAAATACTTTTTTCCCTCACTGTAGCTAGTGGATTAAGTGGTTTCCCCATTACAATGTAAAGCGCTTTGAAAATCATTATTTATAAATGCAATTATTATTCTTGTCCACATACAGTATAGGATATAGTTATCAGGCCTGTTGCTAGGAAACTCACCTGTCTTTGACGTCATAGCTGTCCCCGACGGAGGTCCTGGAGCGGCCGAGCCCGTTGCAGCTGGACCAGAGGACGCCTGAACCGGCGCCCTGGCTGTGGTCACTGACATCCCAGCACTGGGCGTACTGATCCCCCCAGCGCCCCCCTGGTACACAGCCCGAGCCAGGGTCATCTGGGCTGGGGACATGGCTGGGGAGAGCTGGGTAGTGGAGGAGATGGGCTGCAAGGCCATGGTGGAGGTGGTGGTGCCAGCCATGGTGGTGGTGGTGGGGCCGGCCTTGAGGATATAGGTAGTGGTGGGAGTAGTGGTCTTGGCTTTGTTGAGCGAGTTGACGGCAGCGAAGGAGGACACTGGGATGTTGACCAGGGTTCCGGCCCCACCGTTAGCCATGGCAGAGAGAGGCAGCTGGATGAGGAGGGGCTGGCCGTTCTGGCCCACCACGTTGGAGCCTGAGGTGGTCTTCAGGAGCAGGGTGCCGGTGGGGCCGCTCTGGGAGGTGACAGTGCACAGGGAGGCGGAGCTAGAGGAGGTGGGGATCAGCTGCAGGATGGAGCCCTGTGTTACCATGGCAGAGGCCGTAGTGGTAGTGGGGACAGGTTTGGGATTTTTGACCGGAGAAACTGGAAAGACAACACGAGAGAGCAAAGGAATGGTGACTTTAGATTTTAACTTTAAAATCCTATTCCAGGACAGGTCAGAGCACACTATCAGTTGGTGTTGTTCTTTATCTTGTAACTTGATCTCTGGGTCGTTCAATCCCCATGATAGGTGAAACATCCTATTGACATGTAAGGGAGAAGGAGAAGGGAGATCTTACCTGTAAGGTTGGTAGAGACTGGGCTGGTCATGGGCTGCTTTACAACAGCTCCTACTGGCCTGTTAGAAGAGATGTGGGTTTGCATTGAGTTGAATTGTTTTTTGTAAAGGTAATTGAAAGAGATGTGATTTGCATTCAGTTGGCTTGTTTAAAAATAGGTCAGAGGTCATATTGAGACAGACCAGAGAAAGTCTTCCTTCCTGTAATTTGGCGACCTCTTTGCCACACTTCCTGCCAGTTTACTATTATTCTGTCTTCCGGCTCGGTCTTCTTCCGTTTCCCCGTTTGTAACATTAAGACGTGTTGACTGAATTTTTTTTGACTGAGTGTTTGTTATGTGTATTTTGTTGTTTGTTCTTCTTTGCATTGAGTTTAACAAATTCAAGAAAAAAATATCTGCAAATTTGAAAATTCTTTATCACAAAAAAGGGGGTAAAAGGTGTTGATTCCTTGAGGACTTGTTTAATGTATGGGTATCATTCTTGAGTTGTTTGTAGTCTTCTGTCATGAGAATCATAAAGTATTTGCAGGTTGTTTAAAAATGTTGGTACTGTACATTAAGAAAAAATGTTGGTATACGTTTGTGTTATAATGATATTAGTGTAAAAATTCTCAACATCTTTTTTTTTATAGTAATTCCAGACCTTTATTTAGTTCAGTACATTAGGAACTGGGAATATTATGAACAAATCAAATGTTTTATGGCGGCAGGAATGCAATTATTACTGTTAACGTTGGTAAAATAAAAATAAATGTGATGATTGCAACTATCTCAAGACTATGTCGTTTCCATAATTCCATACAAAACAAAGTGCATCACGAATACTGTGGAAAATGGCACTTTCCCAATCAAACCTGTCTAAGTCAAATTAAAGTCTGATTCAAAGAAGAACCGTAGTCTCTTCACTCTCAGGATCTCATTGATGGCGTCCCTGATCTTTTTCCAGTCTCTGGCGTACAGTTTGTTGAACCTTTGTTCCAAATATTTCTTCATAGTTTCGCGCAGGTTAACGGGCAGCGCGTCCTTGCCCAACGTTCCAACGTAGTTCACTGTGGTGATCCACTTCACGTAGGTCTCGTATGAGACCAGGTTCCGGAACAGGAATACGGCGTAACGATCGGATCTCGCCTTCCTGGCAGCACTCTTAGAACGCAGGTAAAGCAGTCTCTCCTTGTCCGTGGAGATGGGACGCAGCATTATGTCTGAACAAACCCTAGTTCCTCTGCTCGGTTGCTGTGGTGACTGCTGCTGTGACTGCTCTCTTCTAGCAGGCTGGTGTCTTAGGTTGAATGAAGGCTTCTCAAATTCCTCTTCCTCAGATATTTCTTCATACTCTTCTTCAGATTCTTCCTCCTCCTTCACTTCCTTCTTAATCCAACCAATAGAGGTCGCCAGCTCCCCTCTCCGCCGTGCCCCCTCTTCAGACTGCAGCTCCAGCTTTGGATGCATTCGGAACACGCTGTTGAGAGGAGAGGTGCAGTTGGATCGGGTGCTGTGAACACTGTCTGCACAGCTTTTAAATGCTTGTTTTCTCAAGCTTTGGCGCATTGTATAACGTCACAAGACTCAGGACCTGGAACCATGGTGGTGTGCAAAAGAAAAGACGCAAAAACTGAACCCCTGTTCGTTTGTTTAATCCAAAACAAAATGATGATTGATTTCATGTGGGGATTTTGTTTTGAAAACGCCTGACGGGTAGGCACTAAGCGATCAAAAAAGAAGTGGGTCCTGTACATCAGAGAATACCCTCGAAGGTATCATCTTTGTTTCCCGTTATTATGGTTTTTAGTGGATGTTGTTGCCTTTTAATCCAATCTTCCCGATAATTTAATCCAGCCTCAGTATTATTGATAACGATCCTGTGCAGAGCCACCACACATTCAATCACACGTTGTGATTGACTCCACGTGTGGCATTCATTGGCTTCAGGCCGGTATTGTCACGTTGATACAAAGGCACAATGATAGCTAGTATAGCCCCATGCAATGACTAACACACATCTTTCCTTCTGCATGATTTGAATTACAAATACAGAAAATACTTTTTTATACTGGAGAATACAAGCAATGGGAATGTGCTGTCACAAGAGATGGAGAAAAGGAAACTATGGAATAAGTAAAAGTTTGGGAATTGCCATCCATGATTGCCAATGGTGATTAACACGACCGCACACAAACTAAAATAATGATTGTATCTCACATCTTCATAAAACTAGAGGCAATGCAATCACCTGTTTTTGATTACTGCTCACTCGTGATTCACAGGAGGAAATGCTTTCAAATGACTAAAAGCTTTTCTAAATGAGGAAGTAGTACATCGGCAGTAGGACCGAACTCTTACCGTTGTGTCGGAATGGTGTTTGTAGCAGGTGCAGTCTTGGCAACAGGGGATGTAAGCGCCTGCGAACACACGTCATGGTGACACCTTTAGCTAACACCCTCAGCAATTTTTATCACATTGTCTGTTCGATATTAAAGTTGCAATATGCAGAATTCGTTACACCATTTCCTGGTTGCCAAAATACTAATAGTTCACATAATTTTAGTTTATGTGACAAAACAAGCATGTATAGTGTAGAGAATCATTGTACCATCTAAACCGCTGTGAAATATATTTTCCATAACAAAAAATATTGTATTTTCAGCTATTTGAAACTGGTGTACAAAACCGAAAGTAAAAGACGCAAAAATAAAACTTTAGAACGGAAGCATAGAAATAGCGCACATAAAACAGAACTACCGCTTCTTAAACTTGTTTTCAATGAGAATGACAGATCGATAACTAACAATTCTATGTGAATTTGGTCGGGTCGCCCAAAAAGTTACATATTGCAGCTTTAACTAATATCGACTGAGTAGTAGATGACTTACAAAAATCTCTCTGAGACACTGGGGTCCCATAAGTTAACATTTCTTACCTCCTGTTTTCTTTTGTTCTCCGAGGCCTGGTTGGCTTCTCCGAATTTCTTTGCTAGTCTAGCAATCTTGGCCTGAAAAAGGGTAAGAAACAGTGAGAACATGTGAGACTTTCCATTTGTGAGGATTTTAATTAGCATTGCTGACTATTGTGACAATTGAAAACTATGACTATTGTTGACTATGACCATTGACGACTATTTCTGACTGTTGTGACTATTGACTATTGTCAAATCGACTTGGTAACATACCCGTTACTAGTATTTAACATGTAGCTAGCTTACCTGTAGTGTGTTAAGGGTGCTCTGGTGTTTTGTGGCACAATCAATCTTTTCTACCCGGTCTTTTAGCTCCTGTAAACCTTGGTCGAAGACGGTGAGCTGCAGCGCCCTCAACCGCTCCTCAACCATTTTCTGCAGAACCTGAGAAGAAGAGAAACGTAGGATGAGTTCAAGACACAATGTAGACCTAGATAGTGTGGGGCAAGATTGTTTGAGAGTTACTTTATGCCTGACTAGGGGTAAAGTCTTAAACCTGTGGGTAAAATGCTAATACATGGGAACAGGTATCATCAATTCCTGCCAGACCAACCTTTTCCAGTTTTAGGCGACTGCCACCTTTCGCAGTGATTTTCAACTCGAGCTGAGCTTCCAACTCCGCGCCCTGCACCCTCTGCCTCTTCCCGTCTCTTTCAACCTTCCCTCCATCTTTCTCGTCACCTTCCAACAGGGGACGCTTCTGTCCAGAATAGGAGCTCTTTTCCTCCTTCACCTTCACCCCTGTTGAGACAAAGTGTTCTGGAATCAGATTATTTTGATTAATGGTCATTTTATATAATTTCCTGTGCAGTATGCTTACGTGTATGTTACTAATATTAGATTTTTTCCTGTATTATTTTATTTGTAAAATGCTAGTATTCCCAGATTATATATTTTGTTATAAATCCCAAAAAACCATAGGTTGAAAATGAAACATAGCTGGCATAGTGGTGCCTACTAGTATCCGTCAACTCTGGATGATTTTCCAGGTCTTGCAGATTCTGTCATTTCATACCTTTGTCACTTGTGGATGTAGAGGTGGAGGAGGCAACATCCTGTTTCTCCCTTTTCACCTCCTTTTTCACAGAAACTACCTCCATCTTTTCCTCTTTCATTACTCCCTCCTTCTCATTCTGACTATCCTCTTTCTTCTTCTCTCCCTTGTTCACCACCTCTTCTTCGATGTCCTGATCCGGCTCAGGGGCAGCGGAGGGGGAGGGGGTGGCCTTGGGGGAGGAAGGTTTCTCTTCCGTGGAAGTGGAGGCCTCAGAGGCCTTGGTCTCTGTATGGTCTTTGTCCGTATCAGCTTCCATGGCCACTGTGTCTTCTTTCTGCTCTGTCCTCTTGTCCTTCCCAGACTCTTTGTCAGACGCGGCGAGCGAGACTGGAGAGAACGGAGAGTCCAGAGGAGACTGATCCATAGGGGCTTGGTCCTCATGGCTCGTTCCAGTTGTAGTGCATGCCTCCTGGAGAAGAGAACATCCAGTTAAGTTTGTATTTTAGCCGCCAAACTCAAACACATGGTAAAAAAAAAATCCTACTCGCGGTGCTTGGACCCCTAACAATGCCAACTTCAACACTTTCCAACTATAACCCCATTTTCCTTAACTTCCAATGTTTCCCATTTAGCCAAATTTCAGCTCCTCGCTCTCGTTCTCATACAAACCTCTTTCTCAGTCTCAGGTGCTTTCTCTTCTTTCTCGTCCGTCTTTGCCACCTCCATCTCTGTATCCTTCCCTTCCTTGTCCTTATTGGAAGGGGATGTGGAACACTTTCCCTCTTCCTCCATCTTTTTCAGTACGTCGTTTAGGATGTGGAATGGCGATGATGGGGAGGGAGTGGCGTCTTCCTTGGCTATGGGGCTTAGGGAGGTTGGTGGGGAGGGGGACAACGATAGGGACAGAGCAAGGGGAGGGGATCGAGAGGTCAGGGAGATGGGGGAGACGGGGGTTGTGGAACGAGATGTCGCCGCAACGTCGTTTTGCTCTCTGTCTGCCACCTTCTGTGCATCCTCTGTGTGCGTGCCGTTTGTCAACGGGCTACGGGGAGGGGGAGAGCTGGAATTGGACAGGGGCGGGACGGGGGACGACAATGTGCTGTGGAGAGACTCCAGTTGCTGGCGGTCGCTTATCTTCATGGTTTTCCTGGCTCTGAATATCTTCTTCTTCTCTTCTGCCACAGCAACTTCCATTTTAACCTGAGGAGTGACAAGGAAGGATGGGGATGTTAGTTGGAACGGGTCACGAAAGGATCCTCCTCGGGACTGCTAACAGCACCTGCGCCACCCACCTAGCTTCTACCCACTACAGTGGGTACAGATGAGCTATCTGTTAGGCCAAACCGATGCAGTGTTCTGAGCCAACACTAGGGGTCACTGTAGAACCCTGTTAGTTGGTTTTTCCCTCTTTGTTCTATTCTAGAAGGTTCTTTTTCACTGTGAGCTCTGCATAACAACCATTCTATACAACAAGAGTCAATTTCAGCAGAAAGAGTGACTCAGCAGAAGTCTATCAAAATGGTCTCAAGTCCAGCTGCCTCTCCCCTGAAGATTAGTCCAGCATGTTCGCTCACAACTTTTTGTCCTCAGGATTGCGAACTTGAGATGCCATGTGGTCCAGGGGTGACGAACACACTAACATGACAGAAGACTATACTTTTCACTGTAAGAACACTATCCCTCGCTTCAATTGGCTGACAAGCTTTTGCGTTGTCAAGTCCAACACAGCCGGCCCGGTCTGCAGCACGGATATTACATTATCCCAGAGGATGGCAGCAACATTACCCTGCCTTTGTCCCTCCCCTTTGCTCTCATTGGTCCTTTTCCTCAGCCAATCAGGGCCCCTAGATACAGGCTCCGTTGGCAACCGTGAGGAAGGGTTATGCAAGGACTGCATGATTTACCTTATACAGTTCCAATTGTCGAACGCATTCCAGTGTCGGGGCTTGGTTCCAATTTGTGCTTATGGAGTTTAATATTTCTGCTGACTTTCATTTTGTCATAGTTACAGTGACAATGACAATCATTAAGAACAATAGGCCAATATACAAAATATGACATTATTCATATTGTTTTAGTATTTAGTCAAATGTGACCTAGGGGTGTCGGTGGTCCTATATAATATTAGATTTAAAATAATTAAATAATATCTCACCTGGAGGTTTCCGATCATGGATTTGACACCAAAAGGATCCAATAACCTAGAGGGGGAGGGGGAAAAATTGTATTTATTATTAATTCAATGTAATGACCTAAAGCACATTTCAGCAAACATACAGAGCCTTTCATTAATAAGTACATCATAAAAAAACAAGTTGCAGACATGTTTTAGTAGTCAAGAGATGGTGGCCGTAATAATTAATAATAGAACAGGCCGTGGGTGTTGCAAAGCTCCTGACAGTTTTCGATATTTTACAAGTAGGACATTCCACAATGGCCAAAAAACAGCCAAAAAAGGGTAGGCTAGTCCTCACGTATGAAATTTATTATCAATACTTAGGCTTCTGTGCTTCAAGATACACCTTGAAATCGCCAGATCATTTTTTCCAAAATGTTCAAAAACAACAACCAAACACACAGACAAACTCGCACATTAGGCTTCACACAGAAGATGACGACAAAATGAAGCATTGAAAGTACATTTTCGGCACAAAACGGATCAGTTTGTCCAGAAGGCTGCACAGGAGCAATACAGAGACAAAACATACACATAATGAATTCTAAGCTAAAGGCACTGACAAACTACAGTGTGAATAATGGAAGATGATTAACCATCTGCCTTCAAATATAAGCAGAAATTACACAGAAAGCAGTCAGAGAAACTGTAAATTATTATAACAATTATTAAAATAAAAAAACGTTTAAATAAACTGACTAATATTATTCAAAAATATTCAGACTATTTGGCAATAACAACCTACACATGGAGCAATATGCCTTTAGCCTAGTTACGGTACACCATTCTTGTTGATGTAGTGAAACCGTTACCTAGCATTGCTGTCTGATCCCTAGTGACATTTCCCTGTCCATAGGGACAGGTTACGTACGTCACTGAATGACATCATCACTCCTCATAATGCAGTGGTTTCCGAATAACGAACACATCTGCGTGACACAAGAAAATATCCATGATATTGTTGAGGTGAGGAGTAGGCTATTTTTCCTAAATGTTTCTAAAAAATTGGCAGATACTGAGATCCGAACCAATTGATTATCACCTAGCATATTAAATTGAGCTAGGTTATTAGGTGCTTTAGTTTGGCCCTGTAAACTCAATCAATTCCAGGCACAAGAAACTGCATTATTGTATCAGTTCAAGGTACAACAGTCTACTGCATTGTTGCTGCATTGCTGCCTAGACAGACTGCAGTAGACCGCTTACAGCTATATAAATAGGCCACGTTGATGGTGGCCCCACCCCATGTGCCTTTGACTCCAATGTGCAACCTTGTATCACATGACAAACAGTCACAGAAATGTTACAACATCCGTTGAGAAAACTACACACAGAGAGAGAGCGTCCTTTACACAAAGTGTGCAAACTAACTTACAGCTCTAGGCAGACAGAGCTGCAGGCTACGCTAGCCTACATACCAATGACACTCTGTTGCAACTAAGTGCACAGCTACCCCTCACATCAATACAGACAAGGGGGTTTTCGAGTTCTATTTTGAGTTGTATAATTTATCAAACATGTACTATGTCCTTCGACTTAAAAAATGTCCTTCGAACTATTATCATGTTATTTTCTCATCTCTGATATGAGTTTTCTTGATATAAAACTAATCAGTTGAATGTTACATCCTGTTATGTTACAACGACTCAGTTCACATTCCAATGTTATTGCACACTGCGCAAAGTCTTCCCCTCCCCCACTCAGCTTTCATTACTCGCGTTCTGGATTCACTGCAGAAAAAAACAAAATGGCCACCAGCTCTGATGTGTGCGCAGCCAGCCAGGCTGAGCCCTCACACACTGCTAACTGAACACGCATCGAATCCACTGTAGTCGAACAGTGTATAACGTTAAATCCATGTTAATAAGTTATTTGCTCTGTATGACACATTTTGCATAGGTTTTGCAAAGGTTCTTTTTTTACAAAATGTATTTGTTTTTCAAAGTAGTTATTATGTACTTCCTCATCCATCCCACATCATTTTCTGTTTAGTTATACTGATCAATTAGGTTAAATGTATTTAGTTGGGGTATATTTTCTCCTGAAGCTCCCATTATGCGTTTAAAGTAGTCCTCCGCTATACTAAACTACAGATTTACTGATTGATGTGGGCCATTGAAGACTGGTTTCTGGTCTGCAATAGGTGTAAACTGTCAACTGTATACAGTGCATTCGTAAAGTATTCAGACCCCTTGACTTTTTTCACATTTTGTTACGTTACAGCCTTATTCTAAAATGGATTAAATAAAAAAAATCCTCAATCTACACCCCATAATGACAAAGCGAAAACAGATTTTTAGAAATCTTTGCATATTTATTTACATAAGTATTCTGACCCTTTGCTATTAGACTCGAAATTGAGCTCAGGTGCATCTGTTTCCATTGATCATCCTTGAAATGTTTCTACAACTTGATTGGAGTCCACCTGTGGTAAATTCAATTGATTGGACATGATTTGGAAAGGAACACAACTGTCTATATAAGGTCCCACAGTTGACAGTGCAAACCAAGCCATGAGGTGGAAGGAATTGTCCGTAGGGCTCCGAGACAGGATTGTGCCGAGGCACAGATCTGGGGAAGGGTACCAAAAAATGTCTGCAGCATTGGTCCCCAAGAACATAGTGGCCTCTATCATTCTTAAATGGAAGAAGTTTGGAACCACCAAGACTCTTCCTAGAGCTGGCCGCCGGCCAAACTGAGCAATCGGGGGAGAAGGGCCTTGGTCAGGGAGGTGAACAAGAACCTGATGGTCACTCTGACAGAGCTCCAGAGTTCCTCTGTGGAGATGGGAGAACCTTCCAGAAGGACAACCATCTTTGCAGCACTCCACCAATCAGGCCTTTATGGTAGAGTGGCCAGACGGAAGCCACTCCTCAGTAAAAGGCATGACAGCCCACTTGGAGTTTGACAAAAAGGCACCTAAAGGACTTTCGGACCATGAGAAACAAGATTCTCTGGTCTGATGAAACCAAGATTGAACTATTTGGTCTGAATGCCAAGCGTCACGTATGGAGGAAACCTGCCACCATCCCTACGGTGAAGCATGGTGGTGGCAGCATCATGCTTTGGGGATGTTTTTCAGTGGCAGGGACAGGGAGACTAGTCAGGATCGAGGGAAAGATGAACGGAGCAAAGTACAGAAAGATCCTTGATGAAAACCTGCGCCAGGACCTCAGACTCACTTTAATAATGTTTACATATCTTGCACTACATTTTAAAATGTTAGTCATTTAGCAGACGCTCTTATCCAGAGCGACTTACAGGAGCAATTAGGGTTAAGTGCCTTGCTCAAGGGCACAGACATATTTTTCACCAAGTCGGCTCAGGGATTAGAACCAGCGACCCTTCGGTTACTGGCACAATGCTCTTAACCACTAAGCTACCTGCTGCCCCTAAGCTATACTGCATTCTATTCTATAATATTATTCTGTATCTTAGTCCATGCCGCTCTGTCATTGTTTGTCCATATATGTATATATTCTTAAATCCCATTCCTTACTTTTTTGTGTGTTTTGGGTATATGTTGTGTAATTGTTAGATATTACTGCACTGTCGGAGCTAGAAGCACAAGCATTTCACTACACCCGCTATAACATCTGCTAAACACGTGTATGTGACAAATAACATTTGATTTGATTTGGGGCGAAGGTTCACCTTCCAACAGGACAACGATCCTAAGCAGACAGCCAAGACAACGCAGGAGTGGCTTCGGGACAAGTTTCTGAATGTCCTTGAGTGGCCCAGCCAGAGCCCGGACTTGAACCCGATCTAACATCTCTGGAGAGACCTGAAAATAGCTGTGCAGCGACGCTCCCCATCCAACCTGACAGAGCTTGAGAGTATCTGCAGAGACGAATGGGAGAAACTCAAAATACAGGTGTGCCAAGCTTGTAGCGTCATACCCAAGAAGACTTGAGGATGTAATCGCTGCCAAAGGTGCTTCAACAAAGTACTGAGTAAAGGGTCTGAATACTTATGTAAATGTGATATTTCAGTTATTCTAAAAACCTGTTTTTGCTTTGTCATTATGGGGTATTGTGTGTAGATTGATGAGGGGGAAAAATGATTTAAATCAATCTTAGAATAAGGCTGTAACGTAACAAAATGTGGAAAAAGGTCAAGGGGTCTTTAATACTTTCCGAATGCACTGTACTTCCAAACTGGATGAAAAGACTCCTCATTAACCATCTTTTCCTTGCTTCTATTCCTTTGGTAATATTTGTATACTCTGACCAACACCAGTAATTTACTAGGCTAGTACTCAGTCTTCTGTTCATGGCTCACAACAATTCCAGACGGTTATGTAGCCACACAGCAGCACAACAATTCACAGATGTGTAAAATCAGGAAAGGCTTGAAAATTAATGGGCAGATCTGTGATTGCAGTACATTATAAATATACTACATCACCAAAAGTATGTGGACACCTGCTCGTCGAACATCTCATTCGAAAATCATGGCCATTAAAATGGAGTTGGTCCCCCCTTTGCTGCTATAACAGCCTCCACTCTTCTGGGAAGGCTTTCCACTAGATGTTGGAACATTGCTGCAGGGACTTGCTTCCAATCAGCCACAATAGCATTAGTGAGGTCAGGGCTCTAAGCAGGCCAGTCAAGTTCTTCCACACCGATCTCGACAAGCCATTTCTGTATGGACCTCGCTTTGTGCACGGGGGCATTGACATGCTGAAAAAGGAAAGGGCCTTCCCCAAACATTTGCCACAGAGTTGGAAGCACAGAATTGTCGAGAATGTCGTTGTATGCTGTAGTGTTAAGATTTCCCTTCACTGGAACTAAGAGCCAGAACCATGAAAAAACAGCCCCAGACCATTATTCCTCATCCACCAAACTTTACAGTTGGCACTATGCATTTGGGCAGGTAGTGTTCTCCTGGCATCCTCCAAACCCAGATTAGTCCGTCGGACTGCCAGATAGTGACGCGTGATTCATCACTCCAGAGAACTAGTTTTCACTGCTCCAGAGTCCAATGGCGGTGAGCTTTACACCACTCCAGGCGACGATTGGCATTGCGCATGGTGATCTTAGGCTTGTGTGTGGCTGCTCGGCCATGGAAACCCTTTCATGAAGCTCCCAACGAACAGTTATTGTGCTGACGTTGCTTCCAGAGGCAGTTTGGAACTCGGTAGTGAGTGTTGCAACCGAGGACTGACTTTTACGCACTACGCGCTTCAGCACTCGGCGGTCCCATTCTGTGAGCTTGTGAGGCCTACCACTGAGTCGTTGTTGCTCCTAGACATTTCCACTTCACAATAACAGCACTTACAGTTGACCGGGCAGCTCTAGCAGGGCAGAAATTTGACTAACTGACTTGTTGGAAAGGTGACATCCTATGACGGTGCCACGTTGAAAGTAACTGAGCTCTTCAGTAAGGCCATTCTACTACCAATGTTTGTCTATGGAGATTGCATGGCTGTGTGCGTGATTTTATACATCTGTAAGCAACGGGTGTGGCTGAAATAGCCGAATCCACTTACTTGAAGGGGTGTCTACATACTTGTGTATATATAGTGTATCTTTCCGGAGATCTGCCCATTCCTGAATTCATCCGTATGACAACACAGGCACTCGAAAACGTCTCAAAAATTACTTTTAAAAAGTTTGCAGGTAGGCAATTCCTCTGATTTGTCATTGTAAGTCCTTGTAAAAAAAACTGCTGATTCTTCAACCATTAGCATAGGGCAATACGAAAAAGAAAAAAATATGAAAATAAGCAGTGAGAGGACATGGTCAAACTAAAAAGCTAGCAGAGATGGGTTGGGCTCCAAGCCATAGTCCAAGCTACAGTTTTCTTTAGTGAATGTTTTCTCCTGTTAAATAAGGCCATTCAATCCAAGTGTAGAGTGCTCCCATGTTCTGTTGCTAGGCCTATGTGAGCTGCATCCTCAGGCTGCCGGCATACATTTCAGAAACTCTAATTCCCTCAGCTTTCAGATCTCACCCAAGACACAGGCAAAGGTAGGCTATCCATTTCAGCAATGTTGTGTAAACATTGTAGGTTGTATTTTACATACACGACTGATTTGGCTGAGCTAGGTGGTCTGGAGGAATCTTCAAGAATTCCTCCACTTACTTTTCACTGCCTCATCAAAGACGAATGACTGTTGACAGCCTCTGAATAATGAGACGTTTGTTAATTGGACTCGATCCAAGATTATGTGCACCTTTCAAATCTCAGGTGTGTTTTTCAATTAGTGGCAAGGCGGGAGGAGCTACGCAACATGAGTTTTGATTAGTGTGCCTATCCCAGTGTTGATCAGAGCCAGTTTGCGGTTTTGTCACGTTTTACAGTTTTTTTCCTAAGATCCCAATAGGCCTCCATTAGCCAGGAAACCAATAGGCAAAAATGTTGGTAGATATGAAGATATCATCTTCCTGTTCAAACTCCTATTCTTGTTCCGGTGCCAATGATTATTCAATACCTTTTTCACTTGTCAGATAAAGGTTTTAACACATTTGGACTGGTTGCAAAGCATTGCTGCTAACACAATACGTAAGGTTTGTAGCATTCTCTCCCAACTGTTCAGACCCTTTCACTTCCTCTCACAAATAGCAGGGCATGAATATTTAAATGCCAAAAATGCTCCTTTATGAATACAGAAAAGATATACAAATATTTATTCTAATACGAAACAAACAATGATCATCAGCCCCATTGAACAAAATATTATAAATAAATAACATATTTTAAAAAGTATATGATCTACGTTTCGGAATCGTGGTTACCGTAGCACTCTTTAGCGAAATAAATAAATACTACAGTAGCCAAGTTAAATCCTGAAATGTAGGCCAATATACTAGTCAGAATAAAGCAACATGGGTATAGGTGTACAAGATTACAAAATTAATAAATAAAAAAAATTCAAGTAAACCTTGAACAGGAGAAGTCTGCAGAAGTAGGCCTTCCGTTGGACAGAGGTCGTATGCGCGATTTGTTTGGCTGTGTTGATTGAGGGAACTAGCAACAGCAAAATGGAGGGGAAAAAAACGGGAGGGTGAGGGGGGCTGGGTTGGACTGTTCCATCTGTTGTTTCAGCAAAGAGTGTTCTTGTGCAAGGTTGTGCGCACAGTGAAACCTTCACAGTCTAAGCCTCATGGCTCAACACAGCCAGCACAGGCAACCCTGACACAGCACAGGATGACAAACAGCACAATGCAACACCCTCAGAACAAAAAGATTTTCTCCCTTTAGGATTTACCTCAGTGGCCATATTAAAAGCTATTAAAACAAATGCAAAATATAACTTTTTTAGTAACTCTGGCAGAAGCATGCAAAACAAATACTTATTTTTGCCTGCAAAAAACCCAGGCTGGCAGCACAGTCAGTAGTTCCCAGCCTGACACACTTAGCACCACCCCTCCCCCGCCATAGCACAGTCTGAAGCTGCATGGAAAATTACAGCCTAGCTAGGACTAAACCATTCTGTCAGAGGTAGGGGGGGAATATTTTTTTCTAACTAGAGAGGGTGCTAGAGAGATAGAACCGTTTAATTAACCACCAGAAATGACGAATGCAAATAAAAAATAAGGTCCTTTCGCTGTAATGTTCAAAAAAAGCCTGAGAGAGTATATAACCTTAGACACCACAGTCAAATGTATCAATGTTTACGAGTTGTAAAATTGGACAGATATCAATCATTACAGGGATCAATCATGTTCCTTGTACATGAACACCAGTATGGAATATTAGAACAGCTGAGCACACTATAGATAGAAAAGATACACAGGTAACACAGGTGAAAACACACAATTTCTGAGAAGAAAGTGTGATGATAACATTGTTTAGAAATAAGTATTTCAATTAACAGGCCTATAATCACTAATGGCAATAGCAATACAATGATTAAGCGAACATACATAAAAAAATATGGTAGTTGATCGTTTTTTACTCAATGTTGAGAGTCAGGATTAAACTATGTTTTCTGTTTCTTCCATAGTGCTTGGACTACAACATCAAACCAAAAATAGATCATTTAAAAATGCTGCTGATATTACGGTTATTCAGTAGAACTAACACTAGCCAGCTAATGGCTCACTGCGTATCACTCTGCATAGTATGCCCATCCCCCACTCCCTTCCTCTTTCATAGCTTGCGTGAGGACTGCCTGCAGAAACTCAAAATGTCCGCCAGTGCTGCTGCTGTGCGCAGCCAGGCTTAGCACATGGCAGCTGTTGGCTGAAACATCCACTTGAGCAGGACTAGGGAGTTTAAGCTCCTCCTACTTTTAGGTATCATTTTACTCTTCACATAATTATATACACTGAACAAACATATAAACGAAACATGCATCAATTTCAAAGATTTTACTGAGTTACAGTTCATATAGGGGCGTAGATCAGAAAACCGGTCAGTATCTGGTGTGACCACCATTTGTCTCATGCAGCACGACACATCTCTTTCGCATAGAGTTTATCAGGTTGTTGATTGTGCCCTGTGGAATGTTGACCATTTACATTTACGTCATTTAGCAGACGCTCTTATCCAGAGCGACTTACAAATTGGTGCATTCACCTTATGATAGCCAGTGGGACAACCACTTTACAATATTACATATTTTCCTTTTCTTTTTTTTTCTTTGGGGTGGGGTAAAGGGGGGTAGAAGGATTACTTTATCCTATCCCAGGTATTCCTTAAAGAGGTGGGGTTTCAAGTGTGTCCGGAAGGTGGTGAGTGACTCCGCTGTCCTGGCGTCGTGAGGGAGCTTGTTCCACCATTGGGGTGCCAGAGCAGCGAACAGTTTTGACTGGGCTGAGCGGGAACTGTGCTTCCGCAGAGGTAGGGGGGCCAGCAGGCCAGAGGTGGATGAATGCAATGCCCTCGTTTGGGTGTAGGGACTGATTAGAGCCTGAAGGTACGGAGGTGCCGTTCCCCTCACAGCTCCGTAGGCAAGAACCATGGTCTTGTAGCAGATGCGAGCAGCAACTGGAAGCCAGTGGAGTGTGCGGCGGAGGAGCGGGGTGACGTGAGAGAACTTGGGAAGGTTGAACACCAGACGGGCTGCGGCGTTCTGGATGAGTTGTAGGGGTTTAATGGCACAGGCAGGGAGCCCAGCCAACAGCGAGTTGCAGTAATCCAGACGGGAGATGACAAGTGCCTGGATTAGGCCCTGTGCCGCTTCCTGTGTAAGGCAGGGTCGTACTCTGCGAATGTTGTAGAGCATGAACCTACAGGATCGGGTCACCGCCTTGATGTTAGCGGAGAACGACAGGGTGTTGTCCCACTCCTCTTCAATGGCTGTGCGAAGTTGCTGGATATTGGCGGGATCTGGACCACGCTGTCGTACACGTCGATCCAGAGTATCCCTAACATGCTCAATCTGTGACATGTCGAGTGAGTATGCAGGCCATGGAAGAACTGGGACATTTTCAGCTTCCAGGAATTGTGTACAGATCCTTGCGACGTGGGGCCGTGCATTATCATGCTGAAACATGAGGTGATGGGGGCAGATCTTTGTGCTTTCAAATTGCCATCGATAAAATGTAATTGTGTTCGTTGTGTGTAGCTTATGCCTGCCCATACCATAACCCCAACGCCACCATGGGGCACTAAGTTCACAACGTTGACTTCAGCAAATCGCTCTTCCCAAATGTCTGCCATCTGTCTGGTACAGTTGAAACCGGGATTCATTTGTGAAGAGCACACTTCTCCAGCGTGCCAGTGGCCATAGAAGGTGAGCCTTTTCCCACTGAAATCGGTTACGACGCAGAACTGCAGTCAGGTCAAGACCCTGGTGAGGATGACGAGCACGCAGATGAGCTTTCCTGAGACTGTTTCTGACAGTTTGTGCAGAAATTATTTGGTTGTGCAAACCCACAGTTTCATCAGCTGTCCGGGTGGCTTGTCTCAGACGAAGCCAGATGTGGAGGTCCTGGGCTGGTGTGGTTACACGTCGACTGCGGTTGTGAGGCCGGTTGGACGTGCTGCCAAATTCTCTAAAACGACGTTTTAGAGAATTCTCTGGCAACAGCTCTGGTGGACATTCCTGCAGTCATCGTGCCAATTGCACACTCCCTCAAAAACTTGAGACATGTGGCATTGTGTTGTGTGACAGAAATTCCCATTTTGGAGTGGCCTGTTATTGTCCCCAGCACAAGGTGCGCCTGTGTAATGATCATACTGTTTGACAAACTTCTTGATATACCACACCTGTCAGGTGGATGGATTATCTTGGCAAAGGATAAACGCTCATTAACAGGGATGTAAACAAATTTGTGTGCAAAACGAGAGAAATAAGCTTTTTGTGCGTATGGAAAATGTCTGGGATTTTTTATTTCAGCTCATGAAACATGGGACCAACACTTTACATGTTGCGTTATTGTTTTCAGTATACATACAATGGGGATTGTACCGAAGGATCGCATTTTATAACATTGTCTCTCATATTGACTCCTATTGCTAACAAAGAAACCAAAAGATCGTCGACTGATTGAGATACTGATTTGACCAAAATGTCCTTCGAATGGATGATGAAAAATAATGTTTAGTTACATTTTGCCTCATAACTTTATAATAATAATAATTAACATGTTATTTTCTAATCTCTGATGAGTTTCCTTCATAGGAGTAATAACATCCTGCTATGTTACAACAGCTCTGTTAACGTTCCAATGTTATTGCACACTGCACGTAGGCTTCACCTCACCACTCCTCTTTCATTAACCGCGTTCTGGATTCACTGCAGAAAAAAACAAAATGGCCGCCAGCTCTGCTGTGTGTGCAGCCAGCCAGGCTGAGCCCTCACACGCTTCTAACTGAACACATATCCAAGCCACTGTAGTACTACAGTGTATCAAGTTACATCACCTCCATGTTAATACATTATCTGCTCTGTATGCCAATTTGGTATAGACTGTTTCGTTAGTTTTTATTTTTATAAAAAATTGGTTAAATTCGCTTTTTACAAAATGTTTTGTTATTTAAAGTAGTTACTATGTACTTCCTCATCCATCCCACATCATTTTCTGTTTGGTTATGCTGATCAATTAGGTTAAATCTATTTAGTTTGGGTATATTTTCTCCTGAAGCTCCCATGACGCGGTTCAAGCTAATCCTCCGCTGTACTATATACTACAGCCTTTACTGATTGATGTGGGCCATAGATGATTGGTTTCTGGTCTGCAATAGGTGTAAACTGTCCACTGTATACTTCCAACCTGGATGAAAAGACTCCTCATCACCATCTTGTCCTTCCTTCTATTCCTTTGGTAATTTTTGTCTCCTCTGTCCAACACCAGTGATTGACTAGGCTAGTACTTGAGTAGTACTTGGTGTTCTGCTCATAGCTCACAAAAATTCCAGAGGGGTATGTGGCCACACAGCAGCACAACTATTCACAGATGTGTTAAATCTTGAAAAGGCTTGAAAATTCATGGGCACATCTGTGATTGCAGCGCATTATAAATATCTTTCCAGCGAGCTGTCCATTCCTGAATTAATCCATGACACAGGCAAACATCTCAAAATTACTTTAAAAAACGATGCAAGTATACAGGTATGCAGTTCCTCTCATTTGTCATTGTAAAACACTGCTGATCTTTCAATCATTAGCATAGGGCAATACAAAGTAAAAAATAGAAAATCAAAAGAAATCGCCTGTCTTGCTACACAGCAGTGAGAGGACATGGTCAAACTAAAAAGTTAGCAGAGATGGGCTGGGCTCCAAGCCATAGTCCAAGCTACAGTTTTCTTTAGTGAATGTTTATCCTGTTAAATAAGGCCTTTCAATCCAAGTGCAGAGTGCTCCCATGTTCTGTTGTTAGGCCTATGCAAGCTGCATCCTCAGGCTGCCGGCATACATTTCAGAAACTCCTTTCAGATGACTATTTCAGTGAAAATTCCCTCAGCTTTCAGATCTCACCCAAGACACAGGCAAAGGTAGGCTATCCATTTCAGCAATGTTGAGTAAACATTGTATGTTGAATTTTACATTCACGACAGATTTGGCTGACCTAGGTGGCCTGCAGAAATCTTCAATAATTCCTTCACTTACTTTTCACTGCCTCAACAAAGACGAATGACGGTTGACAGCCTCAGAATAATGAGACGTTTATTATTGTACTCGATCCAAGATTATCTGTACCTTTCATACCTCAGGTGTGTTTTTCAATTAGTGGTAAGGCGGGAGGAGCTACGCAACATGTGTTTTGATTAGTGTTCCTATCCCAGTGTTGATCAGAGCAAGTTTGTGGTTTTGTTGCGTTTTGCAGTTTTTTGTTCTTAGATCCCCATAGGACTCCATCAGCCATGAAACCAATAGGAGAAAATGTTGGTAGATATGAAGATATCACCCTCCTGTTCAAACTCCTATTCTTGTTCCGGTGCCAATGATTATTCAATACCTTTTTCACTTGTCAGACAAACGTTTTTACACATTCGAACTACAGTAGCTGCTAACACAATACCTAAGGTTTGTAGCATTCTCTCCCAACTGTTCAGACCCTCTCACAAATAGAAGGGCATGAATATTTAAATGCCAAAAATGCTCCTTTATGAATACAGAAAAGATATACAAATATTTATTCTAATACGAAACAAACAATGAACAACAGCCCCATTGAACAAAATATTAGAAAATAATCAAACATTTAAAAAAAAAAGTATATTATCTACGTTTCGGAATCGTGGTTACCGTAGCACTCTTTAGCTAAATAAATAAATCTACAGTAGCCAAATTAAATACTGAAATGTAGGCCATGATACTAGTCAGAATAAAGCAACATGGGTATAGGTGTACAAGATTAAAAAAAGAAATTAAAAAGAAATTCAAGTAAACCTTGAACAGGAGTAGTCTGGCGAAGTAGGCCTTCCGTTGGATAGAGGTCGTACGCGTGATTTATTTGTCTGTGTTGATTGAGGGAACTAGCAACAGCAGAGGGAGGAAGGAAAAAAAGCGGGAGGGTGAGGGGGGCTGAGGTTAGACTGTTCCATCTGTTTCAGCATAGTGTGTTCTTGTGCAAGATTTTGCGCACAGTGAAACCGTCACAGTCTCAGCCTCATGGCTCAACACAGCAAGCACAGGCAACACTGACCCACCACAGGCAACACAGGCTGACAAACTGCACACCCTCAGAACAAAAGGAGGGAAACAAAAGGATTTTCTCCATTTAGGATTTACCTCACGTGGCCATCTTAAAAGATACTACAATAATTGCAAAATAGACTACTTTTTCATTACTTTAGCAGAAGCATGCGACACAGAGACTGCTTTTTGCCCACAAAAAAACAAGGCTAGCAGTGCACAGTCAGTACTAAAGTGCACAGCCTGAAACACTTAGCAGCACCCCTCCCCCACCCTAGCACAGTCTGCAGCTGCATGGAAAATTACAGCCTAGCTAGGACTAAACCATTCTGACAGAGGTAGGGGGGCCAATATTTTTTTCCCAACTAGAGTAGGTGCTAGGGACATAGAACCGTTTAATTAACCACCAGAAATCTAGACTACTTCTGTCCTAAAATAAGAACACAAATGAAAATAAGGACCTTTCGCTGTAATGTAAAAAATAAATCCTAAGAGAGTATATAACCTTAGACACCACAGTCAAATGTATCGATGTTTACGAGTTGTAAAATTGGACAGATATTAATCATTACAGGGATCAATCATGTTCCTTGTACATGAACACCAGTATGGAATATTAGGACAGCTGAGCACACTATAGATAGAAAAGATACACAGGTAACACAGGTGAAAACACACCATTTCTGAGAAGAAAGTGTGATAATAACATTGTTTAGAAATAAGTATTTAAATTAACAGGCCTGTAATCACTAATGGCAATAGTAATAAAATGATTAAGCGAACATGCATAAAAAAAGATTGATCATTTTTTACTCATTCTTGAGACTCAGGACTAAACTATGTTTTCTGTTTCTTCCATAGTGCTTTGTCTAAAACATGAAACCTAAAATAGATCATTTAAAAATGCTGCTGATATTACGGTTGTTCAGTAGAACTAATACTAGCCAGCTAATGGCTCACTGCGTATCACTCTGCATAGTATGCCCATCCCCCACTCCCTTCCTCTTTCATAGCTTGCGTGAGGACTGCCTGCAGAAACTCAAAATGTCCGCCAGTGCTGCTGCTGTGCGCAGCCAGGCTTAGCACTTGGCAGCTGTTGGCTGAAACATCCACTTGAGCAGGACTAGGGAGTTTAAGCTCCTCCTACTTTTAGGTATCATTTTACTCTTCACATAATTATACACTGAACAAAAGTATAAACGCAACAAGCAACAATTTCAAAGATTTTACTGAGTTGCAGTTCATATCAGGAAATGAGTCAATTTAAATAAATAAATTAGACCCTAATCTATGGGTTTCACATGACTGGGAATACAGATATGCATCTGTTGGTCACAGAAACTTTTAAAAAAAGAGGTAGGGTCAAAGATCAGAAAACCAGTCAGTATCTGGTGTGACCACAATTTGCCTCATGCAACGCGACACATCTCCTTCGCATAGAGTTTATCAGGATGTTGATTGTGCCCTGTGGAATGTTGTCCCACTCCTCTTCAATGGCTGTGCGAAGTTGCTGGATATTGGCGGGATCTGGACCACGCTGTCGTACATGTCGATCCAGAGCATCCCAAACATGCTCAATCTGTGACATGTCTGGTGAGTATGCAGGCCATGGAAGGACATTTTCAGCTTCCAGGAATTGTGTACAGATCCTTGAAACATGGAGCCGTGCATTATCATGCTGAAACATGAGGTGATGGCGGCAGATCTTTGTGCATTCAAATTGCCAACGATAAAATGCAATTGTGTTCGTTGTGTGTAGCTTACATCTGCCCATACCATAACCCCAACGTCACCATGGGGGACAGCGTTCCAGTGGCCGTCGAAGGTGAACATTTGCCCACTGAAATCGGTTACGACGCCGAACTGCAGTCAGGTCAAGACCCTGGTGAGGACGACGAGCATGCAGATGAGCTTCCCTGAGATTGTGCAGAAATTATTCGGTTGTGGAAACCCACAGTTTCATCAGCTGTCCGGGTGGCTGGTCGCATCGACGATCTGACAGGTGAAGAAGCCGGATGTGGAGGTCCTGGGCTGGCATGGTTACACGTGGTCTGTGGTTGTGAGGCCGGTTGGATGTACTGCCAAATTCTCTAAAATGACGTTGGAGGCGGCTTATGGTAGAGAAATGAATATAACATTATTTGCCAACAGCTCTGGTGGACATTCCTGCAGTCAGCGTGCCAATTGCACACTCCCTCAAAACTTGAGATGTGGCATTGTGTTGTGTGACAAAAATGGACATTTTAGAGTGGCATTTTATTGTCCCAAGCACAAGGTACGCCTGTGTAATGATCATGCTGTTTAATCAGCTTCTTGATATGCCACACTTGTCAGGTGGATGGATTATCTTGACAAAGGAGAAATGCTCACTAACAGGGATGTAAACAAATTGGTCAACAAAATATGAGAGAAATACGTTTTTTGTGCATATGGAACATTTCTGGGATTTTTTATTTCAGCTCATGAAACATGGGACCAACACTTTACGTTCCGTTAATTTTTTTGTTCAGTATACAATGGCGATTTTACCGAAAGATCGCAATTAATAACATTTGTCTCTTGTATTGACTCCTATTGCAAACAAAGAAACCAAAAGATCGCTGTCTCTTTGATTGAAATACTGATTTGACCAAAATTTCCTTCGAATGGATGATGAAAATAAACGTTTAGTAACATTTTGCCAAATAATTTTACTATAATAATTATTAACATGCTATTTTCTAGTCTCTGATGAGTTTCCTTGATGAGGTGAAATCACATCCTGTTATGTTACAATGGCGCTGTTCACATTCCAATGTTATTGCACAGTGCGCATTGTCTTCCCCTCCCCACTCCTCTTTCATTACACACGTTCTGGGTTCACTGCAGAAAAAAACAAAATGGCCTCCAGCTCTGCTGTGTGCGCAGACAGCCAGGCTGAGCCCTCACACGCTACTAACTGAACACATATCCAAGCCACTGTAGTACTACAGTGTATCAAGTTACATCACCTCCATGTTAATAAATTATTGGTTCTGTATGCCAATTTTACATAGATGGTTTTGTTCGTTTTTATTTGTATAAAAAGTTGGTTAAGTTTGCTTTTTACAAAATGTATTTCTTTTTCAAGGTAGTTATTATGTACTTCCTCATCCATCCCACATCATTTTGTGTTTGGTTATGCTGATCAATTAGGTTAAATGTATTTCGTTTGGGTATATTTTCTCCTGAAGCTCCCATGACGCGGTTCAAGCTAATCCTCCGCTGTACTATATACTACAGCCTTTACTGATTGATGTGGTCCATAGATTATTGGTTTCTGGTCTGTGATAGGTATAAACTGCCCACTGTATACTTCCAAACTGGATGAATAGACTCCTCATCACCATCTTGTCCTTGCTTCAAATGTTTGTATTGTCTGACCAACACTAGTGATTTACTAGGCTTGTACTGTGTTCTGTTCATAGCTCACAACAATTCCAGACGGGTGTGGCCACACAGCAGCACAACAATTCACAGTAAAATCAGGAAAGGCTTGAAAATTCATGGGCACATCTGTGATTGGAACGCATTATAAATATCTTTCTAATGATCTGCCCATTCCTGAATTCATCCGTATGACAACACAGGCACTGGCAAACATCTCAAACTACTTTAAAAATGTCACACCCTGGCTCTGGGACTCTATTTGTTGAGCCAGGGTGTGTTTATTCTATGTGTTATATTTCTATGTTGGGGGTTCTAGTTTGTCTATTTCTATGTTGGCCTGAGTGACTCCCAATCAGAGGCAACGAGTGTCAGCTGTTGGCTGGTTGTCTCTGATTGGGAGCCATATTTAAACTGTCTGTTTTCCTTTTGTGTTTGTGGGTTCTTGTTCCGTGTTCGGTCATTGTCACCGTGGACTTCACGAGTCGTTTATTGTTTTTGTTCGTGCTTTAATATAATAAAGTAACATGTTCATTCATCACGCTGCGCATTGGTCTACTTCTCCTTACCCTGACGATCGTGACAGAAGAACCCACCATAAAAGGACCAAGCAGCGTGTCCAGGAGCAGGCAGACTGGACATGGGAGGAAGCGCCGGGAAAAGAGATGGAGAGGTTGGCGATGGCCCAGGTGGGCAAATCGTGGTCCTGGGAGGACATGCTCTGGGGCAAGGGACCTTGGGGTAGGATTAAGGCCCTGGCGAGAGAGGAGCAGCGGCGTCAGCAGTGTCATCGTCGGAAGGACGAGAGGCAACCCCAAAAAAAATTTAGGGGGGGGCACACGGCATGGGCGGCTGGGCAGCAGGAGGCTGCCACAGGGCGATTTGGAGAGGAGGCCACCGGGTTTGGGGGGCCAGAAGGCAGGTTGGCGGAGCCTGGATGGAGAGCGGAACGAACTTCCCGTGCTCAGGTATGGCAGCATGGGACGGGGCAGGTTCCGCGGTATGCGGAGCGGCGTACTGTGCCACGAGTGGTCCGGCATAGTCCTGTACGTCCTGTGCGAGCACCCCGCACGTGTCGTGCGAAGGTGGGTATGCAGCCAGGACGGAGTGTGCCGGCTCAACGCTCGTGGTCTCCAATGCCTCTCCGCGGTCCCGGATATCCTGCTCCAGTGTCACGTGCTGTTATGCCAGTACGGGTACACAGCCCTGTACGTACGTCCTGTGCGGATGCCTCACACAGAGTGTGTGAGGGTAGGCATTCAGCCAGGACGGGTGGTGGCCGCTCTTCAGTCCAGGTCTCCTATCCGTCTCCACAGCCCGGTTCGGCCTGTCCCTGCTCCACGCACCAAGCCTACGGTGTGCGTCGCCAGCCCAGCCCGGCCTGTCCCTGCTCCACGCACCAAGCCTACGGTGTGCGTCGCCAGCCCAGCCCGGCCTGTCCCTGCTCCACGCACCAAGCCTACGGGGTGCGTCGCCAGCCCAGCCCGGCCTGTCCCTGCTCCACGCACCAAGCCTACGGGGTGCGTCGCCAGCCCAGCCCGGCCTGTCCCTGCTCCAAGCAACAAGCCTACGGTGCGCGTCGCCAGCCCGGCCCGGCCTGTTCCTGCCACTCGCACCAAGCCTACGGTGTGCGTCGCCAGCCCGGCCCGGCCTGTTCCTGCCACTCGCACCAAGCCTACGGTGCGCGTCGCCAGCCCGGCCCGGCCTGTTCCTGCCACTCGCACCAAGCCAGGGGTGCGAGTCGCCAGCCCGGCCCGGCCTGTTCCTGCCACTCGCACCAAGCCTACGGTGTGCGTCGCCAGCCCGGCCTGTTCCTGCCACTCGCACCAAGCCTACGGTGCGCGTCGCCAGCCCGGCCCGGCCTGTTCCTTCCACTCGCACCAAGCCAGGGGTGCGAGTCGCCAGCCCGGCCCGGCCTGTTCCTGCCACTCGCACCAAGCCAGGGGTGCGAGTCGTCAGCCTGGTCCAGAACGTTCCTGCTACTCGCACCAAGCCAGGGGTGCGAGTCGTTAGCCTGGTAAAGCCCGTTGCTGCTCCACGCACCAAGCCAGGGGTGCGAGTCGTCAGTCCGGTGAGGCCCGTTCCGGCTCCACGCACCAAGCCAGGGGTGCGAGTCGTCAGTCCGGTGAGGCCCGTTCCGGCTCCACGCACCAAGCCAGGGGTGCGAGTCGTCAGTCCGGTGAGGCCCGTTCCGGCTCCACGCACCAAGTTAGGGGTGCGCATCGTCAGCCCGGCCCGGCCCGTTGCTGCTCCACGCACCAAGCCAGGGGTGCGCATCGTCAGCCCGGTCCGGTCAGTTCCTGCCTCACGCACCAAGCCAGGGGTGCGCGTCGTCAGTCCGGCACAACCCGTGCCTGGGTCATCGGTGCCAAATCAGGTACCGCTCAACTGCTCCACAACGGAGCTGAAGCTAGCCGCTCCTGCTATGTCCAGGTCAGCTCCAGCCAGCGGGGCCAGACCGGACCAGGGGCGCTATGGGGGGTTGATTGGAGGGTGGTGGGCAAGGCCGGAGCCAGAACCGCCGCCGAGGAGGTATGCCCACCCAGCCCTCCCCTGTTTAGCTCTTATTGAGGCGCGGTCGCAGTCCGCGCCTTTAGGGGGGGGTACTGTCACACCCTGGCTCTGGGACTCTATTTGTTGAGCCAGGGTGTGTTTATTCTATGTGTTATATTTCTATGTTGGGGGTTCTAGTTTGTCTATTTCTATGTTGGCCTGAGTGACTCCCAATCAGAGGCAACGAGTGTCAGCTGTTGGCTGGTTGTCTCTGATTGGGAGCCATATTTAAACTGTCTGTTTTCCTTTTGTGTTTGTGGGTTCTTGTTCCGTGTTCGGTCATTGTCACCGTGGACTTCACGAGTCGTTTATTGTTTTTGTTCGTGCTTTAATATAATAAAGTAACATGTTCATTCATCACGCTGCGCATTGGTCTACTTCTCTCCCTGACGATCGTGACAAAAAAACTATGCAAGTATACAGGTAGGCAATTCCTCTAATTTGTCATTGTAAGTCCTTGTAAAATACTGCTAATCTTTCAATCATTAGGATTAGCATCAGGTAATACGAAGTAAAAAGTAAATAAATACAACTCGCCTGTCTTGCTACACAGCAGTGAGAGGATATGGTCAAACCAAAAAGTTAGCAGAGATGGGCTGGGTTCCAAGCCATAGTCCAAGCTACAGTTTTCTTTTATAACAAGGCCTTTCAATCCAAGTGCAGTGCTCTCATGTTCTGTTGCTAGGCCTATGCAAGCTGCATCCTCAGGCTGCCGGCATACATTTCAGAAACTCCTTTCAGATGACTATTTCAGTGAAAATTCCCTCAGCTTTCAGATCTCACCCAAGACACAGGCAAAGATAGGCTATCTGTCTCAGCAATGTTGAGTAAACATTGTACCTTGAATTTTACATTCACGACTGATTTGGCTGAGCTAGGTGGTCTGGAGGAATCTTCAATAATTCCTTCACTTACTTTTCACTGCCTCAACAAAGACGAATGACTGTTGACAGCCTCTGAATAATTAGACTTTTGTTAATTGGACCCGATCCAAACCTCAGGTGTGTTTTTCAATTAGTGGCAAGGCGGGAGGAGCCGTGCAACATGATCATTAGATTACAGGCAACATCCACCCTGAGCTAATGGGTAGAGCTGCCGCTTTCAAGGAGCGGGACTCTAACCCGGAAGCTTATAAGAAATCGCACTATGCCCTCCGACGAACCATCAAACAGGCAAAGCATCAATACAGGACTAAGATCGAATCGTATTACACCGGCTCCGACGCTCGTCGGATGTGGCAGGGCTTGCAAACTATTACAGATTACAAAGGGAAGCACAGCTACGAGCTGCCCAGTGACACAAGCCTAGCAGACAAGCTAAACTACTTCTATGCTCACTTCGAGGCAAGTAACACTGAAACATGCATGAGAGCATCAGCTGTTCCGGATGACTGTGTGATCACACTCTCCGTAGCCGATGTGAGTAAGACCTTTAAACAGGTCAACATTCACAAGGCCGCAGGGCCAGACGGATTACCAGGACGTGTACTCCGAGCATGCGCTAACCAACTGGCAAGTGTCTTCACTGACATTTTCAACCTCTCCCTGACTGAATCTGTAATACCAACATGTTTCAAGCAGACCACCTACTCCCTGTGCCCAAGAACACCAAGGTAACCTGCCTAAATGACTACCGACCCGTAGCACTCACGTCTGTAGCCATGAAGTGCTTAGAAAGGCTGGTCATGGCTCACATCAACACCATTATCCCAGAAACCCTAGACCCACTCCAATTTACATATCGCCTCAACAGAACCACAGATGATGCAATCTCTATTGCGCTCCACACTGCCCTTTCACACCTGGACAAAAGGAACACCTATGTGAGAATGCTATTCATTGACTACAGCTCAGCGTTCAACACCATAGTGCCCTCAAAGCTCATCACTAAGCTAAGGACCCTGGGACTAAACACCTCCCTCTGCAACTGGATCCTGGACTTCGTGATGGGCCACCCCCAGGTGGTAAGGGTAGGTAACAACACTTAGAAAGGCTGATCCTCAACACGGGGGCCCCTCAGGGGTGCGTGCTCAGTCCCCCCCTGTACTCCCTGTTCACTCATGACTGCATGGCCAGGCACGACTCCAACACCATCATTAAGTTTGCCAATGACACAACAGTGGTAGGCCTGATCACCGACAACGACGAGACAGCCTATAGGGAGGAGGTCAGAGACCTGGCCATGTGGTGCCAGGACAACAACCTCTCCCTCAACGTGATCAAGACAAAGGAGATGATTGTGGACTACAGGAAAAAGAAGAGGACCGAGCACGCCCCAATTCTCATCGATGGGGCTGTAGTAGAGCAGGTTGTGAGCTTCAAGTTATTTGGTGTCCACATCACCAACAAACTAACATGGTCCAAGCACACCAAGACAGTTGTGAAGAGGGCACGACAAAACCTATTCCCCCTCAGGAGACTGAAAAGATTTGGCATGGGTCCTCAGATCCTCAAAAGGTTCTACAGCTGCACCATCGAGAGCATCCTGACTGGTTGCATCACCGCCTGGTATGGCAACTGCTCGGCCTCCGACGGCAAGGCAATACAGAGGGTAGTACGTTGCCCAGTACATCACTGGGGCCAAGCTTCCTGCCATCCAGGACCTCTATATCAGGCGGTGTCAGAGGAAGGCCCTATAAATGGTCAAAGACTCCAGCCACCCTGGTCATAGACTGTTCTCTCTGCTACCGCACGGCAAGCGGTACCGGAGCGCCAAGTCTAGGTCCAAGAGGTTTCTAAACAGCCTATACTCCCAAGCCATAAGACTCCTGAACATCTAATCAAATAGCTACTCCTCTTTTACGCTGCTGCTACTCTCTGTTTATTATCTATGCATAGTCACTTTAATAACTCTACCTACATGTACATATTACCCCAATTACCTCAACTAACCGGTGCCCCCGTACATTGACTCGGTACCGGTACCCCCTGTATATAGCCTCGCTATTGTTATTTTTACTGCTGCTCTTTAATTATTTGTTACTTTTATTTCGTATTTTTTTGGTATTCTTTCTTAAAACTGCATTGTTGGTTAAGGGCTTGTAAGTAAGCATTTCACTGTACGGTTGTATTCAGCGCATCTGACAAATACAATTTGATTTGATTTGATTAGTGTTCATATCCCAGTGTTGATCAGAGCCAGTTTGTGGTATTGTCGCGTTTTACAGTTCATTTTCAAAGATCCTCATTGGACTCAATAGGAGAAAATATTGGTAGATATGAAGATATCACCTTCCTGTTCAAGGTCCTGTTCTTGTTCCTGTGCCAATGATGATTCAAGACCTTCTTCACTTGTCAGACAAATGTTTTTATACATTCGGACTGGTAGCAAAGCATTGCTGCTAACACAATACTTAAGGCTTCTAGCATTGTCACCCAACTGTTCAGACCCTCTCACTTCCTACCACACAAATACCTAGGCATGAATATCAAAAAATTAAAAATAAATTTAAAAAATCCTAATACGAAACACACAATGACCAAATACAGCGCCATTGTCAGAAATATTGTTACAAAAATAACTTTAAAAACCTTATATTATCTACGTTTTGGAATCATGGTTAGCATAGCATTCTCTAGCGAATAAACAAAAACTAGAACAGTAGCTAAGTTAAATACTGAAGTGTAGGCCAAGATACTAGTCAGAATAGAGTAACATGGCTATAGGTGTTTAACATTCTTTAAAAAAAGAAAGAAATTCAAGTAAACCTTGAACAGGAGTAGTCTGGAGAAGTAGGCCTTCTGTTGGACAGAGGTCGTACGCGTGATTTGTTTGGCTGCGTTGATTGAGGAAACTAGCAACAGCAGAGGGAGGAAGGAAAAAAGTGGGAGGGTGAGGGGGGCTGAGGTTGGACTGTTCCATCTGTTTCAGCATAGTGTGTTCTTTTGCAAGGTTGTGCACACCTGCGCACAGTGAAACCATCACAGTCTCAGCCTCATAGCTCATCACAGCCAGCACAGGCAACACTGACCGAGCTCAGGCTGACAAACTGTAACACCCTCAGAACAAAAGGATGGTAACAAAATGATTTTCTACCTTTACGATTTACCTCAGAATGGCCATCTTGAGTTACTACAACAAATGTAAAATAGACTACTTTTTTAGTAACTTTGGAAGAAGCATGCAGCACAGACTGCTTTTTGCCCGCAAAAAAACAGGCTAGCAGCACAGCCAGTAAGTGTACAGCCTGACATTCATAGCACCACCCCTCCCCCACCCACCCTAGTAGGCTGCAGCTGCATGGAAAATTACAGCCTAGCAAGGACTAAACCATTCTGACAGAGGTAAGGGGGAGGAGAGTTTTTTCCAACTAGAGAGGGAGCTAGAGAGATAAAACCGTGTAATTAAACACCAGAAATCTAGACTACTTCTGTCATAAAATGAGAACGCAAATGAAAATAAGGACCTTTCACTGTAATGTTCAAAAATTGCCTGAGAGAGCATTGTCACCCAACTTTTCAGACCTTCTCACTTCCTATCACACAAATAGCTAGGCATGAAAATAAAAAAAATATAAAATAAATAAAAATGTTTTTATTGGCTTGCGAAAGTATTCACCCCCTTGGAATTTTTCCAATTTTGTTGCCTTACAACCTGGAATTCAAATGGATTTTTTGAGGATTTGGATCATTTGATTTACACAACATGCCTACCATTTTGAAGATGCAAAATATTTGTTTTGTGTGAAACAAACAAGACATAAGACAAAGAAACAGAAAACTTGAGCGTGCATAACTATTCCCCCCCCCCCCAAAGCCAATACTTTGTAGAGCCACCTTTTGCAGCAATTACAGCTGCAAGTCTCTTGGGCTATGTCTCTATAAGCTTGGCATATCTAGCCACTGGAATCTTTGCCCATTCTTCAAGGCAAAACTGCTCCAGCTCATTCAAGTTGGATGGGTTCCGCTGGTGTACAGCAACCTTTAAGTCATACCACAGATTCTCAATTGGATTGAGGTCTGGGCTTTGACTAGGCCATTCCAAGACATTTAAATGTTTCCCATTAAACCACTTGAGTGTTGCTTTAGCAGTATGCTTAGGGTCATTGTCCTGCTGGAATGTGAACCTCCGTCCCAGTCTCAAATCTCTGGAAGACCGAAACAGGTTTCCCTTAAGAATTTCCCTGTATTTAGCGCCATCCATCATTCCTTCAATTCTGACCAGTTTCCCAGTCCCTCCCGATGAAAAACATGCCCACAGCATGATGCTGCCACCACCATGCTTCACTGTGGGGATGGTGTTCTCGGGGTGATGAGAGGTGTTGGGTTTGCACCAGACATTGCGTTTTCCTTGATGGCCAAAAAGCTCAATTTTAGTCTCATCTGACCAGAGTACCTTATTCCATATGTTTGGGGAGTCTCCCACATGGTTTTTAGCGAACACCAAACGTGTTTGCTTATTTTTTTCTTTAAGAATGGCTTTTTTCTGGCCACTCTTCCATAAAGTCCAGCTCTGTGGAGTGTACGGCTTAAAGTGGTCTTATGGACAGATACTCCAATCTCCACTGTGGAGCTTTGCAGCTCCTTCAGGGTTATCTTTGGTCTCTTTGTTGCCTCTGATTAATGCCCTCCTTGCCTGGTTCGTGAGTTTTGGTGGGCGGCCCTCTCTTGGCAGGTTTTTAATAATGGATTTAAATGGTGCACCGTGGGATGTTCAAAGTTTCAGATATTTTTTTATAACCCAACCCTGATCGGTACTTCTCCACAACTTTGTCCCTGACCTGTTTGGAGAGCTCCTTGGTCTTCATCGTGCCGCTTGCTTGGTGGTGCCCCTTGCTTAGTGGTGTTGCAGACTCTGGGGCCTTTCAGAACAGGTGTATATATACTGAGATCATGTGACAGTTCATGTGACACTTAAATAAAGTCCACCGGTGGACTTTATTTAACTAATCATGTGACTTCTGAAGGTAATTGGTTGCCCCAGATCTTATTTAGGGGATTCATAGCAAAGGGGGTGAATACATACAGTGGGGAGAACAAGTATTTGATACACTGCCGATTTTGCAGGTTTTCCTACTTACAAAGCATGTAGAGGTCTGTAATTTTTATCATAGGTACACTTCAACTGTGAGAGACGGAATCTAAAACAAAAATCCAGAATATCACATTGTATGATTTTTAAGTAATTAATTTGCATTTTATTGCATATTATATACTACATAAGTATTTGATACATCAGAAAAGCAGAACTTAATATTTGGTACAGAAACCTTTGTTTGCAATTACAGAGATCATACGTTTTCTGTAGGTCTTGACCAGGTTTGCACACACTGCAGCAGGGATTTTGGCCCACTCCTCCATACATCCTCCAGATCCTTCAGGTTTCGGGGCTGTCGCTGGGCAATACGGACTTTCAGCTCACTCCAAAGATTTTCTATTGGGTTCAGGTCTGGAGACTGGCTAGGCCACTCCAGGACCTTGAGATGCTTCTTACAGAGCCACTCCTTAGTTGCCCTGGCTGTGTGTTTCGGGTCGTTGGAAGACCCAGCCACGACCCATCTTCAATGCTCTTACTGAGGGAAGGAGGTTGTTGGCCAAGATCTCGCGATACATGGCCCCATCCATCCTCCCCTCAATACGGTGCAGTCGTCCTGTCCCCTTTGCAGAAAAGCATCCCCAAAGAATTATGTTTCCATCTCCATGCTTCACGGTTGGGATGGTGTTCTTGGGGTTGTACTCATCCTTCTTCTTCCTCCAAACATGGCGAGTGGAGTTTAGACCAAAAAGCTATATTTTTGTCTCATCAGACCACATTACTTTCTCCCATTCCTCCTCTGGATCATCCAGATGGTCATTGGCAAACTTCAGATGGGCCTGGACATGCGCTGGCTTGAGCAGGGGGACCTTGCGTGCGCTGTAGGATTTTAATCCATGACGGCGTAGCGTGTTACTAATGGTTTTCTTTGAGACTGTGGTCCCAGCTCTCTTCAGGTCATTGACCAGGTCCTGCCGTGTAGTTCTGGGCTGATCCCTCACCTTCCTCATGATCATTGCAACTCCACGAGGTGAGATCTTGCATGGAGCCCCAGACCGAGGGTGATTGACCGTCATCTTGAACTTCTTCCATTTTCTAATAATTGCGCCAACAGTTGTTGCCTTCTCACCAAGCTGCTTGCCTATTGTCCTGTAGCCCATCCCAGCCTTGTGCAGGTCTACAATTTTATCCCTGATGTCCTTACACAGCTCTCTGGTCTTGGCCATTGTGGAGAGGTTGGAGTCTGTTTGATTGAGTGTGTGGACAGGTGTCTTTTATACAGGTAACGAGTTCAAACAGGTGCAGTTAATACAGGTAATGAGTGGAGAACAGGAGGGCTTCTTAAAGAAAAACTAACAGGTCTGTGAGAGCCGGAATTCTTACTGGTTGGTAGGTGATCAAATACTTATGTCATGCAATAAAATGCAAATGAATTACTTAAAAATCATACAATGTGATTTTCTGGATTTTTGTTTTAGATTCCGTCTCTCACAGTTGAAGTGTACCTATGATAAAAAGTACAGACCTCTACATGCTTTGTAAGTAAGAAAACCTGCAAAATCGGCAGTGTATCAAATACTTGTTCTCCCCACTGTATGCACGCACCACTTTTACGTTATTTATTTTTTAGAATTGTTTGAAACAAGTTATTTTTTTCATTTCACTTCACCAAGTTGGACTATTTTGTGTATGTCCATTACATGAAATCCAAATAAAAATCAATTTAAATTACATGTTGTAATGCAACAAAATAGGAAAAACGCCAAGGGGGATGAATACTTTTGCAAGGCACTGTAACCTTAGACACCATAGTCGAATGTAGCAATGTTTGCGAGTTGTAAAATTGGACAGATATCAATCATTACAGGGATCAATCATTCTCCATGTGCCTTTAGACCAGCAGGGCTTGACATGAGCTTTTTTTGCCATTTTTTACTTGTCCAAAAGATGAAATCACTTGTTCAAAAAAAAAAAGGTCTGTGACAATTAACATTTTTACATCATGGAGCCACTTTACAAAATAAAATGCATTACAATATTTTTTACCATTGAGAATCAGACGAAAATGTAGGCCACACTCTTTGCATATTCAAGGCTGTCTCAAAATACAATACGGCCCCTTTAAGGCTCTCCTGGAGGATGGTTGGCCATTCTTGTTAGCCTATAAAATATTGCAACATTACAATTACAACCAAATACTTTTTATGTCTTAATAAAATAATTGCCTCCAGGGCTCGTCCCGTCATCCCTGGGACGACAAACAATACGTTTACGGTTCAAAACGGATTCTGGGAGAGTTCTGGGATGACAGATCCAAAATTCATTGCAGTTTAAAACATTTAAAAAAAATAATGAGGCTGATGCAACAGATCAGACCGTTTAGCATAAAATGTTGCTAAAGTTTGATTTTTTCATATTATAAGCTCAACTATTGCGCACATGGCTGTAGGATATGCGCAAATGTTCTAAAAATGCAATTAGCGGGAAAACACCAAGTGGTTTCATGTGACAGAGATGAAAAAATCCATTCGAAATGAAGAGGGGAGATCTAAAGATGCACTAATTAGCATTGGTTACTAATATGACACATAAAACGTCCAAGTTTTAAACAATTACGTTCATGGTTAAATGGTTTCAAAATGCTGACCGCCTCTGCTCAGATTCAAGGTGTGTGATCTGCGGTGCGCAACAGGCACTGTCCTTCACTCTCCGGTCTTGTGACCATTTGATCTGAACGAACCCTGCGTCGAGTAGCCTATGTCAACAGAATCAAGCCTTTAGATGTTAATGATAGGCTAATTATCCTTCATTATATTTGTCAAACATGACGGCCGCTTAGCCTATATTTCTGTAATTAAAAGTCTCATTAAAGTTTGGCTACATTTTCTGGCGTCTCCCTCATGTCCGCATTGGTTTGGACATGAGGCTGTAGCCAAGGTGCATATCACCTACACTTAGACATGTAGCCTTTTTTATTGATGTACATTAAAAATGTATTAGAATACTATGCCATTTGGCCTCTCTGATACAATTCTGATCAGAGTAATTGTTTGATATTGTGAATTTTGTGTAATTTGTTTTACTTGTCCATTAGGACAACTTAAATCTATATTGTTCTTGTCCGACAATTTTTTACAACTTTTCCCGGACAAGCATTAATGTCGAGCCCTGACTAGTATGGATAGAATAGATAGAAAAGATACACAGGTAACACAGATGAAAACACACAATTTCTGAGAAGAAAGTGTGATAATTGTTTAGAAATAAGTATTTTAATTAGTTAATAGGCCTATAATCACTAATACCAATAGCAATACTATGATAAGGTAAACACAAATACAAATGTCTTGATCATTTTTTACTCATTGTTGAGAGGCAGGTCTAAACTGTTTTCTGTATCTTCCATAGTGCTTGGATTATGAGATGAAACCAAAATTAGATCATTGAAAAATGCTGCTGATATTACCAGTTATTCAGTAGAACATTAGCAAGCTAATAGCTCACTGCATAGTATGCCCATCCCCCACTCCCTTCCTCTTTCATAGATTGCGTGAGGACTGCCTGCAGAAACTCAAAATGTCCGCCTGTGCTGGTGCTGTGCACAGCCAGGCTTAGCACTTGGCAGTTGTTGACTGAAAAATCCACTTGAGCAGGAGGACTAGGGAGTTTAAACTCCTCCTACTTTTAGGTATCATTTTACTCTTCGCATAATTATACCTTTACTGAAAGATCGCAATTCATGACATTCGTCTCTTGTATTGACTCCTATTGCTAACAAAGAAACCAAAAGATCGCTGACTGATTGAGATACTGATTTGAGCAAAATGTCCTTCGAATGGATGATGAAAAATGTTATGTTTAGTTACATTTTGCCTCATAACTTTACTATAATAATTGTTGACATGTTATTTTTTAATCTGATATGAGTTTCCTTGATATAAAACAAATAAGGTGTAATCACTGCTATGTTACAACAGCTCTGTTAACATTACAATGTTATTGCACACGTAGGCTTCCCCTCACCACTCCTCTTTCATTACCCGCGTTCTGGATTTACTGCAGAAAAATCAAAATGTCCGCCAGCTCTGCTGTGTGCGCAGCCAGCCAGGCTGAGCCCTCACACACTGCTAACTGAACACATATCCAATCCACTGTAGTACAACAGTGTATCAAGTTACATCACCTCCATGTTAATACATTATCTGCTCTGTATGGCAATTTTGCATAGACTGTTTCGTTAGTTTTTATTTTTATAAAAAATTGGTTAAGTTCGCTTTTTACAACATGTATTTGTTTTTCAAAGTAGTTATTATGTACTTCCTCATCCATCCCACATCATTTTCTGTTTGGTTATGCTGATCAATTAGGTTAAATCTATTTAGTTTGGGTATATTTTCTCCTGAAGCTCCCATGACGCGGTTCAAGCTAATCCTCCTCTGTACTATTTACTACAGCCTTTACTGATTGATGTGGGCCATAGTGTCACACCCTGGCTCTGGGACTCATTATGTTGAGCCAGGTTGTGTTCATTCTATGTGTGTATTTCTATGTTGGTAATTCTGTTGTGTTTAATTCTATGTTTGCCTGAGTGACTCCCAATCAGAGGCAACGAGTGTCAGCTGTTGGCTGGTTGTCTCTGATTGGGAGCCATATTTAAACTGTATGTTTTTCCCTTTGGGTTTGTGGGTTTTTGTTCCGTGTTCGGTCATTGATACCGTTGGACGTCACGAGTCGTTTCTTGTTTTGTATTGTGTTTAAACTTTAACTAATTAAAGTATGTTTGTTCATCACGCTGCGCCTTGGTCTGTTCCATATGACGATCGTGACACATAGATGATTGGTTTCTGGTCTGCAATAGGTGTAAACTGTCCACTGTATACTTCCAAACTGGATGAAAATACTCCTCATCACCATCTTGTCCTTCCTTCTATTCCTTTGGTAATTTTTGTCTCCTCTGACCAACACTAGTGATTGACTAGGCTAGTACTTGAGTAGTACTTGGTCTTCTGTTCATAGTTCACAAAAATTCCAGAGGGGTATTATTTTTGTTTTTTTACCTTTATTTAACTAGGCAAGTCAGTTAAAAACAAATTCTTATTTACAATGACGACCTACACCGGCCAAACCCGGACGACGCTGGGCCAATTGTGCGCCGCCCTATGGGACTCCCAATCACGGCCGGTTGTGATACAGCCTGGAATCGAACCAGGGGGTCTGTAGTGACGCCTCAAGCACTGAGATGCAGTGCCTTAGACCGCTGCGCCACTCAGGAGCTGTGCGGTATGTGGCCACACAGCAGCACACAATTCACAGATGTGTAAAATCTCGAAAGGCTTGAAAATTCATTGGCACATCTGTGATTGCAGATAAATAATAAATAAAAAACTTGTCTTGCTACACATACCCCTCTGGAATTTTGGTCAAACCAAAACGTTAGCAGAGATGGGCTGGGCTCCAAGCCATAGTCCAAGCTACAGTTTTCTTTTGTGAATGTTTCTCCTGTTAAACAAGGCCTTTCAATCCAAGTGCAGAGTGCTCTCATGTTCTGTTGCTAGGCCTATGCGAGCTGCATCCTCAGGCTGCCGGCATACATTTCAGGAACTCCTTTCAGATTACTATTTCAGTGAACATTTCCTCCGCTTTCAGATCTCACCCAAGACACAGGCAAAGGTAGGCTATCAGTCTCAGCAATGTTGAGTAAACATTGTACGTTGAATTTCACGACTGATTTGGCTGAGCTAGGTGGTCTGCAGAAATCTTCAAGAATTCCTGCTCTTACTTTTCAGTTCACTAGCTCGACAAGAACAAATTACTGTTGACAGCCTCTGAATAATTAGACTTTTGTTAATTGAACTCGATCCAAGATGATCGCTACCTTTGAAACCTCAGGTGTGTTTTTCAATTAGTGGCAAGGCGGGAGGAACCTCGCAACATGAGCTTTGTTCAGTGTTCATATCCCAGTGTTGATCAGAGCCAGTTTGTGGTCTTGTGACTTTAAAAAAAAAAAAGAGATCCCCATAGGACTCCGTTAGCCAGGAAACCAATAGGAGAAAAATATTGGTAGATATTAAGATATCACCTTCCTGTTCAAGCTCCTGTTCTTGTTCCGGTGCCAATGATGATTCAAGACCTTTCACTTGTCAGAGAACAGAGAAAGGTTTTTACACATTCGGACTGGTTGCAAAGCATTACTGCTAATACAATACTTAAGGCTTCTAGCATTCTCCCCCAACTGTTCAGACCCTCTCACTACCTCACACACAAATAGCAGGGCATGACAATCTAAATGCCGAAAATTCTACTTTTTTACAACAGAAAATATATAAACATATTTTTTCTCCTAATACAAAACACAAATACAGCGGTACTGTAAAAAATATTATAAAAAAATAACACTTCATAAAAAACCTTATATTATATACGTTTCGGAATTGTGGTTAGCATAGCACCCTTTAGCGAGAAAATAAAATAAAACAATAGCTAAGTTAAACACTGAAATGTAGGCCAAGATACTAGTCAGAATAGAGCAACATCGTTATAGGTGTACAACATTCTTCGAAAAAAGAAAGAAATTTGAGTAAACCTTGAACAGGAGTAGTCTGGAGAAGTAGGCCTTCTGTTGGACAGAGATCGTGCGTGTGATTCGTTTGGCTGCGTTGATTGAGGGAACAAGCAACAGCAGAGGGAGGAAGAAAAAAAGCGGGAGGGTGAGGGGTGCTGAGGTTGGACTGTTCCATCTGTTTCAGCATAGTGTTCTTGTGCAAGGTTGTGTGCACAGTGAAACCGTCACAGTCTCAGCGTCATGGCTCAACACAGCCAGCACAGGCAACACTGACCCAGCACAGGTTGACAAACTGCACAATGTAACACCCTCAGAAGGATGGGGGAAAAAATGATTTTATCCCTTTAGGACTTACCCCAGGGTAGCCATCTTAAAAGCTATTAAAACAAAAGCAAAATATATTTTTTTAGTAACTTTGGCACAGGCATGCAGCACAGAGACTGCTTTTTGCACGCAAAAAACCCCAGGCTAGTAGGGCAGTCAGTACTCAAGTGCACACCCTGACACACATAGCTCCACCCCTCCCCCACCCTAGTAGGCTGTAGCTGCATGGAAAATTACAGCCTAGCTAGGACTAAACCATTCTGACAGAGGAAGGGGGAGAATATTTTTTTCCAACTAGAGAGGGTGCTAGAGAGAGAAACATTTAATTAACCACCAGAAATCTAGACTACTTCTGTCCTAAAATAAGAACACAAATGAAAATAAGGACCTTTCGCTGTAAGGTTTAAAAAAAGCCTAAGAGAGTATATAACCTTAGACACCACAGTCAAATGTATCGATGTTTACGAGTTGTAAAATGTGACAAATATCAATCAATACAGGGATCAATCATGTTCCTTGTACATGAACACCAGTATGGAATATTAGAACAGCTGAGCACACTATAGATAGAAAAGATACACAGGTAACACAGGTGAAAACACACCATTTCTGAGAAGAAAGTGTGATAATAGCATATTATATAATAAGTATTTCAATTAACAGGCCTGTAATCACTAATGGCAATAGCAATTCTATGATAAAGTGAACATGCATAAAAAAAGATTGATCATTTTTTACTCATTCTTGAGAGTCAGGACTAAACTATGTTTTCTGTTTCTTCCATAGTGCTTGGACTACAACATGAAACCAAAAATAGATCATTTAAAAATGCTGCTGATATTACGGTTGTTCAGTAGAACTAATACTAGCCAGCTAATGGCTCACTGCGTATCACTCTGCATAGTATGCCCATCCCCCACTCCCTTCCTCTTTCATCGCTTGCGTGAGGTTTGCCGGCAGAAACTCAAAATGTCCACCAGTGCTGCTGCTGTGTGCAGCCAGGCTTAGCACTTGGCAGCTGTTAGCTGAAACATCCACTTGAGCAAATCAAATCAAATCAAATTTTAATTGGCCACATGCGCCGAATACAACAGGTGCAGACATTACAGTGAAATGCTTACTTACAGCCCTTAACCAACAGTGCATTTATTTTTAACAAAAAAGTAAAAATAAAACATCAACAAAAAAAGTGTTGAGAAAAAAAGAGCAGAAGTAAAATAAAATAACAGTAGGCTATATATACAGGGGGGTACCGGTGCAGAGTCAATGTGCGGGGGGCACCGGCTAGTTGAGGTAGTTGAAGTAATATGTACATGTGGGCAGAGTTAAAGTGACTATGCATAAATAATTAACAGAGTAGCAGCAGCAAAAAATGATGGGGTGGGGGGGCAGTGCAAATAATCCGGGTAGCCATGATTAGCTGTTCAGGAGTCTTATGGCTTGGGGGTAGAAGCTGTTGAGAAGTCTTTTGGACCTAGACTTGGCACTCCGGTACCGCTTGCCGTTTGGTAGCAGAGAGAACAGTCTATGACTAGGGTGGCTGGAGTCTTTTACAATTTTGAGGGCTTTCCTCTGACACCGCCTGGTATAGAGGTCCTGGATGGCAGGAAGCTTGGCCCCAGTGATGTAATGGGCCGTACGCACTACCCTCTGTAGTGCCTTGCGGTCGGAGGCCAAGCAGTTGCCATACCAGGCGGTGATGCAACCAGTCAGGATGCTCTCGATGGTGCAGCTGTAGAATTTTTTGAGGTTCTGAGGACCCATGCCAAATCTTTTCAGTCTCCTGAGGGGGAATAGGCTTTGTCGTGCCCTCTTCACGACTGTCTTGGTGTGTTTGGACCATGATAGTTCGTTGGTGATGTGGACACCAAGGAACTTGAAGCTCTCAACCTGTTCCACTACAGCCCCGTCGATGAGAATGGGGGCGTGCTCAGTCCTCTTTTTTTTCCTGTAGTCCACAATCATCTCCTTTGTCTTGGTCACGTTGAGGGAGAGGTTGTTGTCCTGGCACCACACGGCCAGGTCTCTGACCTCCTCCCTATAGGCTGTCTCATCGTTGTCGGTGATCAGGCCTACCACTGTTGTGTCATCGGCAAACTTAATGATGGTGTTGGAGTCGTGCCTGGCCATGCAGTCATGGGTGAACAGGGAGTACAGGAGGGGACTGAGCACGCACCCCTGAGGGGCCCCCGTGTTGAGGATCAGTGTGGCAGATGTGTTGTTACCTACCCTTACCACTTGGGGGCGGCCCGTCAGGAAGTCCAGGATCCAGTTGCAGAGGGAGGTGTTTAGTCCCAGGATCCTTAGCTTAGTGATGAGCTTTGAGGGCACTATGGTGTTGAATGCTGAGCTGTAGTCAATGAATAGCATTCTCACGTAGGTGTTCCTCTTGTCCAGGTGGGAAAGGGCAGTGTGGAGTGCAATAGAGATTGCATCATCTGTGGATCTGTTGGGGCGGTATGCAAATTGGAGTGGGTCTAGGGTTTCTGGGATAATGCTGTTGATGTGAGCCATGACCAGCCTTTCAAAGCACTTCATGGCTACAGATGTCAGTGCTATGGGTCGGTAGTCATTTAGGCAGGTTATCTTAGAGTCCTTGGGCACGGGGACTATGGTGGTCTGCTTGAAACATGTTGGTATTACAGACTCAGTCAGGGACATGTTGAAAATGTCAGTGAAGACACTTGCCAGTTGGTCAGCACATGCTCGGAGTACACGTCCTGGTAATCCGTCTGGCCCTGCAGCCTTGTGAATGTTGACCTGCTTAAAAGTCTTACTCACATCGGCTACGGAGAGCGTGATCACATAGTCATCCGGAACAGCTGGTGCTCTCATGCATGCTTCAGTGTTGCTTGCCTCGAAGCGAGCATAGAAGTGGTTTAGCTCGTCTGGAAGTCTTGTGTCACTGGGCAGCTCGCGGCTGTGCTTCCCTTTGTAGTCTGTAATAGTTTTCAAGCCCTGCCACATCCGACGAGCGTCAGAGCCAGTGTAGTACGATTCAATCTTAGTCCTGTATTGACTCTTTGCCTGTTTGATGGTTCGTCGGAGGGCATAGCGGGATTTCTTATAAGCGTCCGGGTTAGAGTCCCGCTCCTTGAAAGCGGCAGCTCTACCCTTTAGCTCAGTGCGGATGTTTCCTGTAATCCATGGCTTCTGGTTGGGGTATGTACGTACGGTCACTGTGGGGACGACATCATCGATGCACTTATTGATGAAGCCAGTGACTGATGTGGTGTACTCCTCAATGCTATCTGAAGAATCCCGGAACATGTTCCAGTCTGTGCTAGCAAAACAGTCCTGTAGCTTAGCATCTGTGTCATCTGACCACTTTTTTATTAACCGAGTCACTGGTGCTTCCTGCTTTAGTTTTTGCTTATAAGCAGGAATCAGGAGGATAGAGTTATGGTCAGATTTGCCAGATTTGCCAAACGGAGGGCGAGGGAGAGCTTTGTATGCGTCTCTGTGTGTGGAGTAAAGGTGGTCTAGAGTTTTTTTTCCTCTGGTTGCACATTTAACATGCTGGTAGCAGGAGGGCGGGCAGCCTATAGCAGGAGGACTAGTTTAAACTCCTCCTACTTTAAGGTATCATTTTATTCTTAGCTTAATTATACATACAATGGGGATTGTACCGACAGATCGCAATTCATAACATTTACATTTACGTCATTTAGCAGACGCTCTTATCCAGAGCGACTTACAAATTGGTGCATTCACCTTATAGCCAGTGGGATAACCACGGTAAGGGGGGGGTTAGAAGGATTACTTTATCCTATCCCAGGTGTTCCTTAAAGAGGTGGGGTTTCAAATGTCTCCAGAAGGTGGTGAGTGACTCTGCTGTCCTGGCGTCGTGAGGGAGCTTGTTCCACCATTGGGGTGCCAGAGCAGTGAACAGTTTTGACTGGGCTGAGCGGGAACTGTGCTTCAGCAGAGGTAGGGGAGACAGCAGGCCAGAGGTGGATGAACGCAATGCCCTCGTTTGGGTGTAGGGACTGATCAGAGCCTGAAGGTACGGAGGTGCCGTTCCCCTCACAGCTCCGTAGGCAAGCACCATGGTCTTGTAGCAGATGCTAGCTTCAACTGGAAGCCAGTGTAGTGTGCGGAGGAGCGGGGTGACGTGAGAGAACTTGGGAAGGTTGAACACCAGACGGGCTGCGGCATTCTGGATGAGTTGTAGGGGTTTAATGGCACAGGCAGGGAGCCCAGCCAACAGCGAGTTGCAGTAATCCAGACGGGAGATGACAAGTGCCTGGATGAGGACCTGTGCCGCTTCCTGTGTAAGGCAGGGTCGTACTCTCCGAATGTTGTAGAGCATGAACCTACAGGATCGGGTCACCGCCTTGATGTTAGCGGAGAACGACAGGGTGTTGTCCAGGGTCACGCCAAGGCTCTTCGCACTCTGGGAGGAGGACACAACGGAGTTGTCAACCGTGATGGCGAAATCATGGAACCTATCGCTAACAATGAAACCGAAAGATCGCTGACTCTTTGATTGAGATACTGATCTGAACAGAGACGTGCCATGCTTTTTCAGCTCTCATGCAGTTTACAGACTTAGTCCAGTATCTTACTCACTGCGCTTCGTGTCCTCTTTTTCACCATTGGGGTTCTCCATAGAACTTGACCTTTGACCTCAGAGTGCCTCTAGAATTCAATCAACCTTGGAGTTACCACTAAAAAAATATACGTCGATGTAGCCTACAGACATAGGCCCACTAGTAGGGCCCTATAAAATCGGTTTTATTTTTTCCCCGTTTATTTTTTCCAGGTTTCCGTTTTTCTGTTTTTTGCTCTCAAAAATCACACATTTATTTATAGAAAACAAACATGTTCTAAGTCCACAACAATGCTTAAACCACATCAGGAGACCACTCGAGGTCTGAGAAAAATATAATACATTTTGATTTTGGGGTGAAGTTACCCTTTAATGCAGCAGCAAGAGACCTTTGTTTGGTTAGCAACATTTCTCTAGCACTTTACAGAGAGTGCAAAACAAAATGGCCACTGGATTGATGCAAATAATCATGATATCATTATGCCAGGTAGGCATAGGCTACTTTGTAGTTAACATTTAAGTTAGTTTTTTTAGGAAAGCCTTTCCATCTCTATCAGAAGGTTATCATTATTCTCATCGCTAATGACTACACAAAGTGTAAACATATGCAGGCACCGCACAAACACAGACACAGAGGGGCATTCTTGTGTCTTTTCAGGAAGTTGCAGGAAAGTACAATTTGCTGATGCATTTTGTTCATGTTTTATGATTAACTTGTGCAAATTAATGGATTTTCTAATAGATTCCATACATTTAGTTGATTTCCTACTATGTTCAATACATTTTTGAATATTGATGAATTCTGTTTTAATGTCTGGATTCCATGATTCCGTCTGCGTTCTCCTCAACGCAGATTTAATAGGGCCCCGTGTAGCTCAGTTGGTAGAGCATGGCGCTTGCAACGGCAGGGTTGTGGGTTCGTTTCCCACGGGGGGCCAGTATGAAAATGTATGCACTCACTAACTGTAAGTCGCTCTGGATAAGAGCGTCTGCTAAATGATTAAAATGTAAAAATGTAAATGTACTAGTAACTGATAGTGGGGCAATCATTAGACCCTAGCAACACAGTACATATACTGCTACATTGCACCCTGTGGGTTCTGTCAACACTTTTAATATAGACACTTTTATTATAGACTGATTTGCAAGACTGTACAGAATATACTTTACTGGTCTAATGAGTATTTTATTCAATATCAGTGCATGGCTTTATGTGACTGACTCCTGTGAGAAGCATAAGCATACTTTTAATAAATTATTATTAGGCCTGCTTCTCATCCATAATGTAGGTTGGTTCATGCGTTCTTCACTGAAGATGAACACACAATTTGTACATCAGATAGATAGATATAAATGTTTTAAGTATTTAAATAACCACCTGTGTAAATGATCTATAAAACAATAAATAATGTATGAAATGTCTAAAGCACCAAAGACTAACATAAAGATTGACTAGAGCGCATTGGGAACACATTCCTCCCACTGTTCTCTCAATCAGGTGGTTAGCCAATCCAGAGGCAGTGTAAAAGGAAGAACCGGCTGAAACCAGTTTAAGCAATGTTATTTAGAGAAGGGAAAAATCATTCAATGCTCTACTTCCTACTTTACAGTGTTAACGCCGACCTTCAGTTTAGAAGAATTCTGGCATGAATAGCCTCGGGGGATCCAGAACAAGAAGTGATATATGGCATACATTTCCTACATTAGGAAATGCATTAGGAAATGCTTTGCTTCGGATTGCCCACACAGAACTGATTGCAAATTTCTCATATTTGAGCTACATTGGTGTCAGTCCCTCCCTTGGGTTATGTTCTGCCAGCGATTATCTCCAGCTGATCTCTATAGTTCATCCACAGACTGGCTGTTCGGTTCACTGAAACTGGTTGATCAAGGAGGGTCCTATGTGGCTCAGTTGGTGGAGCACTGCGCTTGCATCGCAGGGTCGTGGGTTTGATTCTCTCAAGGGCCATCCACATTAAAATGTATGCACACACTGCTGTAAATCTCTTTGATAAAAGTCTCTGCTAAATGGAATGTATTATTATAAGGCTATATCCTACTCTGTGTCCCGAGACAGGTTGGGGTTTGTGGGGTCGCTTGAGGCAGACATCTTGGTTTGACATAAGGTGAAAGGGGGATTGTTTCGAACCAGCTCCAGTCCAATACTACCACAAACAGTGAACCATCTTGTTGAACCATGTTGCCAAATGAACCAAAATAAATGATCATCTATCCTCTCAACCACGTCTTCGTTACCCAAATTCAAAATATTGTCTTTGTGGAGAAACTCGTCATGCTATCGTTATATATGAAAAACATACAGAAGTAATTTCTACACAATTATTTATCTGAAACTAGGATGACACGACAATGTCTCTTCTTGACACAATAACACTTACCTATTTTTACTTACAAAAATATGCATATGGTTTATTAACATTAGGTAGTTATTCAACAATTATGTATTATTTCAAAGGTAGGGGACATCAGATTGTTCTGGCAATTCTCACATAGAAACTTAATTGGGAGGAAGGATGTTTGAAATACTTTTTACATTTGTATCACAAACCATTTTTGTGAAAATCATAATTAAAGTGATTTAGACCGATACATGCCTCCTGTAAGACCCTAAGATTTGTGAACTATGCATGACAAAGCAACATCTTGGTGTCATTATACTCCTTATATTGTTCTCTCAAATATGGAGTATGTCTAGATTCTGAAATATCATGTATGGTCCATAGATCATAGGGTCTTACAGGAGGCATGTATAGGTAGAAAAAAAAGGGCCTAAAATGTACACTTTCATCCTATGATTTGTGATACAAATGTAAAAAACATGTCAAACATCCTTCCTCCCAATAAAGTTTGTATGTGAGAATTGCCAGAACAATCTGATACCAAAAATATTTTCCGCTCCCGCTGGCGTGGAATCGCCCAATAACTAGCCAATATAAAATATTAACATAGCCTATGACAACAGCAAGGACATGTAGGCTAAGGCTAGCTTTTGTCTTGAGTTCTGCCTCGTTTTCAGTTAGAGAGAAAAAAGCAAGCATATTGAAATGCCCCGAAACCGCAGGCATATGGAAACCTGGGAAAACAGTGGGGGAGGGGTAACTGGCTGCAGGACTGTACCATCTTCCTCAGAGGGGGAGACTAAAGTGGATTAGGGGGCACACACACTTGGTGTGAACAAACTGGAACTACTGGTACTCATATTTACAATAAAATGTTCAAGGTAATAAACTACTTTACACTAGGGAACTGAAAAAACACCAGAACAAATGCAATCTCAGTCTCTACACAAATGAACATGAACTAACTCACCAGTGTGCCTGAAATACCTTATTTTTAAAGCCCAAATACCTTATTTTTAAAGCCCAAATTTGCCTAAAACACACCCACACAGAAACAAAAAGTTGTACCAATAGAACAACTATACAAAACAAAAACGCACAACTACCCAGTAAAACGATAGGTCTACACTGGAGACGTTGGAACACCCCTCCCCCCTCACAGACAGGCTGTGTACTGAGTGGAAAAGTACAGCAAACCAGGGCTGTACCACTTTAAGAAGCCAGGGGGGTTGAGATCAAATAACAAGACAAAAGGGGAGAGCAATGCTAGAACATTAAAAACACAATTTTTTACATTCTAAAATATTTTGTATAGAAGAAACTATACCAATAATAGGTGTTTCAACATGAATCAAAAACAACTTGAAATAGTTCAAGTTAAAGGAGATTGCTTATTAATTCTGTTATTCTACGTACACATTAAGTTACACTAGTAGACAGACTACATCAAAACCAAACTCATTACAATTTACGTAAAGAATATCTAGGCCTACCTGAAATTATGCTTCCAGGGGTGCACAGGGTTTCTTCAAGCATGAACAGCCTTTCACGTATGCTAGTACATACAGTGAGACAAGCATTTCAGTGCAAAATATGTAATTTAAAAAAACGTGTCTGCCCTCTATGTAAGTCACAGTGTACAATACTGTTCATTTTAGGACTGTGTGGAAACAGAAGGAGAAAAGCTCATTCTAGGCCTATGCCCACATCTAATCTGATAATAATCTTTCCAATGTAATGAAAACGTGTTATGCAAAGTAATTGTCTCTGTTCTCCATAATTTCTATTTCCGTAGACATAACAATAATAATAATAATAATATGCCATTTAGCAGACTGAAAGAAAGTTCCAATTGCAATAGAGAGCACATTGGGAGCAGATCCTCAAAATACCTTATGCACAGCCAACAAGAACAAAAACTGCATTACTCTTCAAAGACCCAATACTTAGAAAGTGACAGATTGACTCAAATGTTATCATATAGTTATGTTCATAATTACTATGTTTTTCCTGGGAGGCTAATGCAGCTAGCTTAGTGCTAACTATTCACTCTCCCTTCCCCTCCCCCACACACCAACACTGCACTGCCACATTTTCTGACGGTGCCACTTATTATTGCAGCAACTCAAAATGGCCACCGTAGCTGCTGTTAGCTAGATTTTATCCATGTGCTTGATCCCCAATTTCTAACAATGTCAGGGAATATTTTGCAGTCACATTAAGCTTCCTTTTAAAGTTCCTACTGGTGCTGAATTAGACATATGCTAAATGTATTTATGCCCTACTCATAAATTTTACATGTTATTGCTGATGTTAGAGATAGACTCCTCATACAGTGGCTCTAAAGAAAAGATCCTGACCAGTCGTGTCCATTTCATCATTCAATGTTGTGTCTCTGTGTTTCCATAGTGTGTGTGTACCAATACTTTGTCTCAGTATCTTATGGTAGTTTGACAGTACTAGCTCTTTGTTTGGTTGTTAGCTTTGAAACTGAAATGGTTTATGGCTATTTACAAATTTGACAATATTCTGATCTTGAAAAGAGGCTCTGTCTGATTACTAAGATTCTTTAAGTCAGATAACCCCTTTCGTCATAATACCGCAACATCTCAACTGACACCCTCCAGCGTCACCCAATCCCATAGACTTCTTCCATGCAATAATTTTTGTATTCCTTAATTTACTATCGTTGATCATTCCTTTTTAAACAAATTCCTTGCTTCATCACAGCTACCTTTATATAGAGACAGTAGCAAGAAGCAAAATGTATTGATATAGCGACTTTGCACTCACAACTTTGCCAATGTTTGGTGGCCGTCGTAGTTATAAAGAAACATAAAGAAGTATTTGAAAATATGTGTTATGTACACTACCGGTCAAATGTTTTAGAACACCTACTCATTCAAGGGTTTTTTCTTTATTTTTACTATTTTCTACATTGTAGAACAATAGCGAAGACATCAAAACTATGAAACAACACATATGGAATCATGTAGTAACCAAAAAAGTGTCAAACAAATCAAAATATACTTGAGATTCGAGATCCTTCAAATTGCCACCCCTTGCCTTCATGACTAAAATGTAAATGTAATGACAGCTTTGCACACGCTAGGCATTCTCTCAACCAGCTTCATGAAGTAGTCACCTGGACTGCATTTCAATTAACAGGTGTGCCTTCTTAAAAGTTAATTTGTGGAATTTCTTTCCTTAATGTGTTTGAGCCAATCAGTTGTGTTCTGACAAGGTAGGGATACAGAAGATAGCCCTATTTGGTAAAAGACCAAGTCCATATTATGGCAAGAACAGCTCAAATAAGTAAAGAGAAACGACAGTCCATCATTACTTTAAGACATGAAGGTCAGTCAATACGGAAAACTTCAAGAACTTTGAAAGTTTCTTCAAGTGCAGTCGCAAAAACCATCAAACGCTATGATGAAACAGGCTCTCATGAGGACCGCCACAGGAATAGAAGAACCAGATTTACCTCTGCTGCAGAGGATAAGTTCAAGGTCGAATTGCTGCAAAGAAACCACTACTAAAGGACACCAATAAGAAGAAGAGACCTGCTTGGGCCAAGAAACACGAGCAATGGATATTAGACCAGTGGAAATGTGTCCTTTGGTCTGGAGTCCAAATTTGAGATTTTTGGTTCCAACCGCTGTGTCTTTGTGAGACGCGGTGTGGGTGAACGGATGATCTCCGCATGTGTAGTTCCCACCGTAAAGCATGGAGGAGGAGGTGTTATGGTGTGGGGGTGCTTTGCTGGTGACAGTGTCACTCTGCAGCGATACACCATCCCATCTGGTTTGGACTTAGTGGGACTATCATTTGTTTTTCAACAGGACAAATGACCCAACACACCTCCAGACTGTGTAAGGGCTATTTTACCAAGAAGGAGAGTTATGGAGTGCTGCATCAGATGACCTGGCCTCCACAATCCCCAGACCTCAACCCAATTGAGATGGTTTGGGATGAGTCAGACCGCAGAGTGAAGGAAAAGCAGCCAACAAGTGCTCAGCATATGTGGGAACTCCTTCAAGACTATTGGAAAAGCATTCCAGGTGAAGCTGGTTGAGAGAATGCCAAGAGTGTGCAAAGCTGTCATCAAGGCAAAGGGTGGCTACTTTGAAGAATCTCAAATATAAAATATATTTTGATTTGTTTAGCACTTCCCTGGACACTACATGATTCCATATGTGCCATTTCATAGCCCCGATGTCTCCACCATTATTCAACAATGCAGAAAATAGCAAAAAATGAAGAAAACCTCTTGAATGAGTAGGTGTGTCCAAACTTCTGACTGGTCCTATATATTTTTTAGTTTTTATTATTATTACTTTTTACTCAAGACACCCAAAACCTCCTTTGGTCTCGACCCATCAATTGAGAATCGCTGGGCTAGATTATGATGGACTATGACCTGTAGATGGTGTGTGCATTTCCAAATTTGGACACAAAATAATATAAAGTATGGTAGTTCGATCGCCAACAAGCTTAGCTGTGAAACAAACCACTTTAGCTGCCTTGGCTTGCAACATTCACTTGCACTTTATACATGTTTTTAGATTAATGCACATTTTTGTCATAAAAGAAACAAAACATTTTGGGTAACAACAAAAAAAGTCACGTTACAGCCAAATACAAAGCATTCATGCGAAATACTAAATATAATATAATTACATTTGCAGCTATATATATATATATATATATATATATATATATATATATATATATATATATATATATATATATATATATATATATATATATATATATATATATATACACACACACATCTTAAAAATATATATTTATATACACATCTTTAAATATATTTATATACACACATCTTTAAATATATATATTTATATCCACATCTTTATATATATATAAACAATTGTAGTCTATATATATATATGTATATCCACATCTTTAAATATATTTATATATATATTTATATACACATCTTTAAATATATATATATATATATATATATATATATATATATATATATATATATATATATATATATACACACACACACCTTTAAATAAATATATATATAAATATAAATATATATATATATATATAAAAAGAATTGTAGTTCTCTACTCAATAGCCAAAAATCTAAGATGACAGTTAGCTAGGTAGCGCCCCCCTTCACCCCACCTCACGTTTTTTAACGTCCATGTCCCTGCCATGGCCAGTCTACATCGCAAGCTACCTAGCTAATGTTTTACACTTACTCGTTCAAGAACATGGCAGAAAAAATAAACATAGATTAAAAGTCTATTTTTATAGAGAAAGTGACATAAATATTAAATAGACAAAGAAAAACAAAACGTAAACTGTTGGAATGATCTGTAAAAACAGTTAAGACAGCTAGCATGCTAGCTAACTCACCAATGCTTCTGAATTCTGCCTGTTTCCCGCGAATATGCCAGTATCCGCACGAGCCGAATGTGCTCCTCGCTCACAATATCAGTTTATAATGGGCAGAGGATCGCAAACTGAACTAAGGGAAAAAACGTAAATATGAGCGTGATAGTGACGCGGACACACCGGCTAGAGAAACAACACCAAAACAAAACCTGTGCATGCAGACTGTTCTCAGCGACTACAGTCAGTCATCCACCACTGTGTTGCCAGCTCCTCCTCCTTCGTAGTCAAGGGGAGGGGGTTGTGGGTTTAGCGCGTGAGAGCAGTCTAAGCACCTCCTACAAGATGTCGTCCATGACAGAAAGGCAACGTGAAAGCTGGTAGGAGTAGCTTTTAAAAAAATCAAGTACTGAAGTCTATGAAGGTGTTTTTATTCAACAAGGTAAGTAAGTAGGAGTTGAAGGAAAACATATATTTTGAAGAGAGAATCGCATGTCAAACGCGATTTTCTTAGATCTGTGAGGATAAGAAAGGCTTGTGTAGACTTTCACAGACCGCCTAATCTGCTAGGAGAATAGATAACGTTCTACTGTAGGTCACAAGACTGCCATGGTGGAAGAGCTAAATACCGTTTTTCTGACAAAGCAAGAAGAGGGGGATGAGGTGTGGTCTTTTTCTGATGGGGGAAGGGTGAGGGAAGTATGAAGGGAGGAGGGGTGGAATTTGTAAGTGGGAGGAGTCTGTTTAAGAACAGTGGCAACACATAAGTATACTTATAACAGCTTATAGTTGTAGTAAAGTATTACATCTTTGGTGGAAATGATGTACTGTACTTTTTTCATTTTTTTCATCTGACATCCTAGAAAAGTTTCAGTTTTAACTCCAGTGCTTGTGATCTGTGGGCTCTCATGGTAGCTGTTAAGCATTTAAACAGTTCAAAAGCTATAGTTGTTCATAGTAACATAGCAGCATAAGTGTCAAAAAAATCTAAACGTCTATAGACAGTGGTGATTTGTTTGTTTTGTGGCTTCAAATTTAGGATCTAAATTGTAAAGGGAAAAAGGAAGAAAAAAAAAAAAAACTAACATACCCAGACGCGTTTTAGCCCAGATTGAATAAAACAGATGCTCAACTGCTTCAAGTGCTAAATTGTTCTGGTCGTAGGTTAAAGTTATTTAGTAAGCCTATATGTACAACCTATATGTGATCAATAAACACAGCCAGAGCAAAAATAACATATGCAAACTTATTCATCATTGAGAAAAAGGACATTTACTCATTATCGCACATCCCATGAGCTCATTTCAGGTCGGCCATTTTGTCTCACTGGCCCTTCTGCAGGCAAACTCCTTTGCAAATAAAATGTCTGCTTGTGCCACTGTAGTTCCACCAATTACCAATAGAGGTCTTAAACATTTTTTTATGTGATTAAAATGTTTATGCCTGAAATGTCTGGAATTTTATTTCTCGTATTAACACTTTTTCTTGTTTAGCTACTGTATTTAATTTGATAGGTTAATCTCCTGGTTCGTACGTTTTTCTGAAATTGATTATATTCACTTTCCCACAGCGAACCCCATCATTTAAATTATTTTTTTTGGGTGGGGTTTGATTTATTTGATTGAATCACCATGTTAAAAATCTGTCTCACAATTCGTTGTATATAAGCCCCCCCCCCCTACACCCCACCCACCCAATTGGGAAAACCCAGTCTGAATTAAACTGCCTTTTCTTCATAATTATTTTTCTCCCTCACTGCTAAAACTTCCTGCAACACAATTAACTTGGAGAAAAGGTTCACACTCACACACAAGCAAACACCTTGCTACATACAGTTCATCAGTGAGAGAGTGACTGTAGTATGCCCCTCCCCTTTCTCCACAAAGGGAGGGTGCGTGTCCAGCCCCAGCCAGCTGTGTGACAAACTTAAGCAGAACTGGCATTGAAAAACAGACAGACAATGGGCACCTTCAAGCCATAGAGATAGATAGAGGACTTGTCTTTATCTGTGTCATTATAGCGTCTGTGACTGCATGGACAGCACCATTAAGGCAATCTCCATTTTGGAATTAGTCAATTTTCTTCTTCTTCAGGAGAGATCAGCCAATGAAGTTAGAAGTCCCACCCAGTTGACTACATTCAAATGGTGGAAGCTCTCAATGGCGCTGCCCATGCTAACACAGACTTTTGGCCACTAGAGGCCTCTATCATTCTCTATGGTTCGAGCGGATCAAGTGTGTTGCATTATAGAGACAAAATTTGTCAGACTTGCGTCTACATGTGGACTGCATGAACTTTACAAAAACCATGTGATCAAAGGGCATGCAGTTAATGGGCTTGTTTAACATTGCAGCCGACTGCCTGATCTACAAAGAACCTTGCTTAATAAATAACTACTCATTATTATTTGTCAGTCAGAATTTACCCATGATATATTACGGTTTTGATCCTCTCTAACACAGCCTTTGATGAAGTCGCCTTCATGTTGCTGCTCACCAACTGCACCATGCAGCCATCACCTGCATTGAGGCACTATTTATCAACCAATCATTAGGGTGTTTTTGGTTGACCCACGCAAACATGACCAAAGAGGTGACTGAAACAGGAACCAACTTTGACACGATTCTAAAGCTACAGGAGATACATTTACATTTTAGTCATTTAGCAGACGCTCTTATCCAGAGCAACTTACATCAGCAAATAGGGTTAAGTGCCTTGCTTAAGGGCACATCGACAGATTTTTCACCTAGTCAGCTCGGGGATTAGAACCAGCAACCTTTCGGTTACTGGCACAACGCTCTTACCCACTAAGCTACCTGCCGCCCTAGATACAAATCTAAGTGATATTTGAGATCTCTTTAACCAATTATTTGTAAACAGGTTAAATCAAATACATTTTTATTCGTCACATGCTTCGTAAACAGCAGGTGTAGACTAACACTGAAATGCTTACTCACGGGCCCTTCCCAACAATGCAGATTGAAAGAAAATTGATAAATAATAGAAAAGTAATAATAAATACACAATGAGTAACGATAACTTGGCTATTTACACGGACTACCAGTACCGAGTCGATGTGCAGAGAACGAGGTAATTGAGGTAGATATGTACATATAACTAGGAATATAATAATATGCCATTTAGCAGACGCTTTTATCCAAAGCGACTTACAGTCATGCGTGCATACATTTTTGTGTATGGGTGGTCCCGGGGATCGAACCCACTACCTTGGCGTTACAAGCGCCGTGCTCTACCAGCTGAGCTACAGAGGACCACAGAATAAAGTGACTAGTCAACAGGACAGATAATAAACAGTAGCAGCAACGTATGTTCTGTTTTCAGTTTGCGTGTCTTATATGGGGGTATAGAAAAGTTCATTTCGACATTTAAAAAGAAAAACTTGTATAAACAATAGCAGCTCTGTTGACACTGCCATATGGATCTGAGCCTTGCTGTTGGAAAACCACTACAGCATCCGACTTTCAGCTGTTGCAGATGCACCTCCCCCGACTTGTCTCTTGCCGACAGTCGGCTTTGTTAGCCTTACTGCAAAAACACCCATCGTATCAACACCCTGCAGGAAAACAAACGTCCAGACAGTTGTTTAATAGCCTCAGAAGTAAAGGGTGTGAGGTGAATGGAGAAAGTTGCCAACCTCTATAGACCGGTTGGTTGTTTAACAACAAAACTGACACGCGCGCAACTATGGGGCAAAACAGACGGGGTTGGCTTAGGTTGTTGACAACATATAAACTATATTTCTTCTCCAAATGTTTGTTGAAAACAAAATACATTTGCAAAATGAGCACTTGTTTCTCAAATACATAATTACAGTTGTTAGTTAGCCTTTTTTTTTTTCTGCCATATTAGCATTGCCATGAAATCAGTCAAAACACCGCAAAACAAGACATGGTATCAAGAACAAGATAAAACTAGCTGAAATGAGCCACCTACGATTCCTCGCATGGCAGCTTCTTGTCATTGTTGCTAGCTACAGCATCTGACCATTCAGAATCATAACAAAGCACGGCTTCCGGCCCCATCAATGCGCGGGCATAATTTGTGACGTCTATATGATATGAAAGTCCCGCCTACTTCCTGGTTCAAGTCCCATACTGTTTTTAATGGGCTTCAAGCTTATATCATCAAATTCATTAAAACGTGGTCATTTGAGATATATGTACATAAATGTAAATGCGTCCTGGCAAAATAAATTGTGGGGGCTGTATCGGTAAAACATGAGCCTATCACAATAATTAAAACAAAATGTCAAGAGAACGGTACACTATTACACCATTATTTATCATTACCGCATGTCAGAGGCATAGAAAATTAGCGAATGGACTTGAAAACGGGTGGTATAGCCTAGGCTCCAAAATGTGAGATGGCAAAAAGTTCTGGCCAAATGTCATTACACTTTTTGGTGATTTGTGGAAAAGATGTCTCTTACCATTCACTACTGTTTGGAGGCTGGAATAATGTGTGCTGGTAGCCTAGCAAAGGAGCCATTTGAAGTGATTGTTTGACAATCAGAGGAAAACATCATGACTGGTTGTGTTTATGCCACAATAAAATGTAATACATTTTAAAAGTTAAATGACAAATCTTTACAACTAGGCCCACAGAGATCCTATTGAATTAATGGGGATTCTATGTGTAATTCTATGATTGGCCCATTAAAATGTTTGGTGCACACGCAGAATAAATTAAATCAATTAGCAAGACACCCCCAATAAAGGACTGGTTTTGCAGGTGGTGACCACAGACCACTTCTCAGTTCCTATGCTTCCTGGCTGATGTTTTGGTCACTTTTGAATGCTGGCGGTGCTTTCACTCTAGTGGTAGCATGAGACAGAGTCTACAACCCACACAAGTGGCTCAGGTAGTGCAGCTCATCCAGGATGACACATCAATGCGAGCTGTGGCAAGAAGGTTTGCTGTGTCTGTCAGCGTAGTGTCCAGAGCATGGAGGCGCTACCAGGAGACAGGCCAGTACATCAGGAGACGTGGAGGAGGCCGTAGGAGGGCAACAACCCAGCAGCAGGACTGCTACCTCCGCCTTTGTGCAAGGAGGAGCAGGAGGAGCACTGCCAGAGCCCTGCAAAATTACCTCCAGCAGGCCACAAATGTGCATGTGTTTGCTCAAACGGTCAGAAACAGACTCCATGAGGGTGGTATGAGGGCCCGACGTCCACAGGTGGGGGTTGTGCTTACAGCCCAACACCGTGCAGGACGTTTGGCATTTGCCAGAGAACACCAAGATTGGCAAATTCGCCACTGGCGCCCTGTGCTTTTCACAGATGAAAGCAGGTTCACACTGAGCACATGTGACAGACGTGACAGAGTCTGGAGACGCCGTGGAGAACGTTCTGCTGCCTGCAACATCCTCCAGCATGACCGGTTTGGCGGTGGGTCAGTCATGGTGTGGGGTGGCATTTCTTTGGGGGGCCGCACAGCCCTCCATGTGCTCGCCAGAGGTAGCCTGACTGCCATTAGGTACCGAGATGAGATCCTCAGACCCCTTGTGAGACCATATGCTGGTGCGGTTGGCCCTGGGTTCCTCATAATGCAAGACAATGCTAGACCTCATGTGGCTGGAGTGTGTCAGCAGTTCCTGCAAGAGGAACTATGGACTGGCCCGCCCGTTCCCCAGACCTGAATCTAATTGAGCACATCTGGGACATCATGTCTCGCTCCATCCACCAACGCCACGTTGCATCACAGACTGTCCAGGAGTTGGCGGATGCTTTAGTCCAGGTCTGGGAGAAGATCCCTCAGGAGACCATCCGCCACCTCATCAGGAGCATGCCCAGGCGTTGTAGGGAGGTCATACAGGCACGCGGAGGCCACACACACTACTGAGCCTTTTGACTTGTTATAAGGACATTACATCAAAGTTGGATCAGCCTGTAGTGTGGTTTTCCACTTTAATTTTGAGGGTGACTCCAAATCCAGACCTCCATGGGTTGATAAATTTGATTTCCATTGATAAATTTTGTGTGGTTTTGTTGTCAGCACATTCAACTATGTAAAGAAAAAAGTATTTAATAAGATTATTTCATTCATTCAGATCTAGGATGTGTTATTTTAGTGTTCCCTTTTATTTTTTTGAGCAGTGTACTTTCACCTGATGCCTTTCATGGTTTTCAATTGCATTTGTTGGTTCGTAATCGAAAACCTTAATAAAAGGCATTGGGTAAAGGTAAGTTCATCCACGAATACGAATATCATTTTACATATATCTTAAATTACTCCATTTACATGAATTTGATGATATAAGCTTAAAGCCCATTCAAAAACAGTACGGGACTTGAACCAGGAAGTAGAAGGGACTTTCATAGGGTATTGAACTCTCATCATTGTAGTGTTGCATGTAATATGGTCACAAAATAGAGGAATGAGTTGATGTGTTGGTAGTGCAAGGAAATAAAATAAAATCTATTTTATGCCATCTCTGAATACTTTTGGCTGAATACAAAACAGACCAGGGTTGGTGTATCATCAGAACATTTGAAAATATAGGCCTGTTCCCGTTGCACTACACAACTGACATTTCTAGCGGTTCTGGAGAGCATAAAAAAACCTTTAAAACAAGACAAATTGTATCTACAGTGCATTCGGAAAGACCCCTTGACTTTTTCCACATTTTGTTACGTTACAGCCTTATTCTAAAATGGATAAAAAAATTAATTGAAACATCTCAATCTACACACAATACCCCATAATGACTAAGCAAAAACAGGTTTTTAGATTTTTTGCAAATGTATTAAAAATAAAAGACTGATATCACATTTACATAAGTATTCAGACCCTTTACTCAGTACTTTGTTGAAGCACCTTTGGCGGCGATTACAGCCTCAAGTCTTCACTGGGTATGACGCTACAAGCTTGGCACACCTGTATTTGGGGAGTTTCTCCCATTCTTCTCTGCAGATCCTCTCAAGGTCTGTCAGGTTGGATGGAGAGCGTCGCTGCATAGCTATTTTTAGGTCTCTCCAGAGATGTTCGATCGGGTTTAAGTTCGGGCTCTGGCTGGGCCACTCAAGGACATTCAGAGACTTGTCCCGAAGCCACTCCTGCGTTGTCTTGGCTGTGCGAATCGCATCTCTGCATGTCTGGCAGACATATCAGTATGGATGACAGATCACCACCTCAAGCTGAACCCTGGCAAGACGGAGCTGCTCTTCCTCCCGGGGAAGGACTGCCCGTTCCATGATCTCGCCATCACGGTTGACAACTCCGTTGTGTCCTCCTCCAAGAGTGCGAAGAGCCTTGGCGTGACCCTGGACAACACCCTGTCGTTCTCCGCTAACATCAAGGCGGTGACCCGCTCCTGCAGGTTCATGCTCTACAACATTCGGAGAGTACGACCCTGCCTTACACAGGAAGCGGCACAGGTCCTAATCCAGGCACTTGTCATCTCCCGTCTGGATTACTGCAACTCGCTGTTGGCTGGCCTCCCTGCCTGTGCCATTAAACCCCTACAACTCATCCAGAACGCTGCAGCCCGTCTGGTGTTCAACCTTCCCAAGTTCTCTCACGTCACCCCCCTCCTCCGCACACTCCACTGGCTTCCAGTTGAAGCTCGCATCCGTTACAAGACCATGGTGCTTGCCTATGGAGCAGTGAGGGGAACGGCACCTCTGTACCTTCGGGCTCTGATCAGTCCCTACACCCAAACGAGGGCATTGCGTTCATCCACCTCTGGCCTGCTGGCTCCCCTTCCTCTGCGGAAGCATAGTTCCCGCTCAGCCCAGTCAAAGCTGTTCGCTGCTCTGGCACCCCAATGGTGGAACAAGCTCCCTCACGACGCCAGGACAGCGGAGTCACTCACCACCTTCCGGAGACATTTGAAACCCCACCTCTTTAAGGAATACCTGGGATAGGATAAAGTAATCCTTCTAACCCCCCCCCCCCCCCAAAAATTGTAAAGTGGTTATCCCACTGGCTATAGGGTGAATGCACCAATTTGTGAGTCGCTCTGGTTAAGAGCGTCTGCTAAATGACGTAAATGTGCCCTTGAGCAAGGCACTTAACCCTAATTGCTCCTGTAAGTCGCTCTGGATAAGAGCGTCTGCTAAATGACTAAAATGTAAATGTAAATGTAAATGTAAATGTGTGCTTAGGATCATTGTCCTGTTGGAAGGTGAACCTTCAACCCATTCTGAGCGCTCTGGAGCAGGTTTTCATCAAGGATCTCTCTGTACTTTGCTCCGTTCATCTTTGCCTCGATCCTGACTAGTCTCCCAGTCCCTGCCGCTGAAAAACATCCCCACAGCATGATGCTGCTACCACCATGCTTCACCGTAGGGATGGTGCCAGGTTTCCTCCAGACGTGACGCTTGGCATTCAGGCCAAAGAGTTCAATCTTGGTTTCATCAGACCAGAGAATCTTGTTTCTCATGGTCTGAGAGTCCTTTGGGTGCCTTTTGGCAAACTCCAAGCGGGCTGTCGTGCCTTTTACTGAGGAGTGGCTTCCATCTGGCCACTCTACCATAAAGGCCTAATTGGCGCAGTGCTGCAGAGATGGTTGTCCTTCTGGAAGGTTCTCCCATCTCCACAGAGGAACTCTGGAGCGCTGTCAACATTTCTAAAAACCAGTTTTTGCTTTCTCATTATGGGGTATTGTATGTAGATTGATGAGAAGAAAAAATAAAAATTGAATCAATTTTAGAATAAGGCTGTAACGTAACAAAATGTGGAAAAAGTCAAGGGGTCTGAGTACTTTCCGAATGCACTGTACAGTGAGGGAAAAAAGTATTTGATCCCCTGCTGATTTTGTACGTTTGCCCACTGACAAAGAAATGATCAGTCTATAATTTTAATGGTAGGTGTATTTGAACAGTAAGAGACAGAATAACATCAACAAAATCCAGAAAAACGCATGTCAAAAATGTTATAAATTGATTTGCATTTGAATGAGGGAAATAAGTATTTGACCCTTCTGCAAAACATGACTTAGTACTTGGTGGCAAAACCCTTGTTGGCAATCACAGAGGTCAGACGTTTCTTGTAGTTGGCCACCAGGTTTGCACACATCTCAGGAGGGATTTTTGTCCCACTCCTCTTTGCAGATCTTCTCCAAGTCATTAAGGTTTCGAGGCTGACGTTTGGCAACTCGAACCTTCAGCTCCCTCCACAGATTTTCTATGGGATTAAGGTCTGGAGACTGGCTAGGCCACTCCAGGACCTTAATGTGCTTCTTCTTGAGCCACTCCTTTGTTGCCTTGGCTGTGTGTTTTGGGTCATTGTCATGCTGGAATACCCATCCACGACCCATTTTCAATGCCGTGGCTGAGGGAAGGAGGTTCTCACCCAAGATTTGACGGTACATGGCCTCGTCCATCGTCCCTTTGATGCGGTGAAGTTGTCCTGTCCCCTTTGCAGAAAAACACCCCCAAAGCATAATGTTTCCACCTCCATGTTTGACGGTGGGGATGGTGTTCTTGGGGTCATAGGCAGCATTCCTCCTCCTCCAAACACGGCGAGTTGAGTTGATGCCAAAAAGCTCGATTTTGGTCTCATCTGACCACAACACTTTCACCCAGTTCTCCTCTGAATCATTCAGATGTTCATTGGCAAACTTCAGACGGCCCTGTATATGTGCTTTCTTGAGCAGGGGGACCTTGCGGGCGCTGCAGGATTTCAGTCCTTCACGGCGTAGTGTGTTGCCAATTGTTTTCTTGGTGACTATGGTCCCAGCAGCCTTGAGATCATTGACAAGATCCTCCCGTGTAGTTCTGGGCTGATTCCTCACCGTTCTCATGATCATTGCAACTCCACGAGGTGAGATCTTGCATGGAGCCCCAGGCCGAGGGAGATTGACAGTTCTTTTGTGTTTTTTCCATTTGCGAATTATCGCACCAACTGTTGTCACCTTCTCACCAAGCTGCTCTACAATCTTGTCCCTGACATCCTTGGAGAGCTCTTTGGTCTTGGCCATGGTGGAGAGTTTGGAATCTGATTGATTGATTGCTTCTGTGGACATGTGTATTTTATACTGGTAACAAACTGAGATTAGGAGCACTCCCTTTAAGAGTGTGCTCCTAATCTCAGCTCGTTACCTGTATAAAAGACACCTGGGAGCCAGAAATCTTTCTGATTGAGAGGGGGTAAAATACTTATTTCCCTCATTAAAATGCAAATCAATTTATAACATTTTTACCATGCGTTTTTCTGGATTGTTTTGTTGTTATTCTGTCTCTCACTGTTCAAATAAACCTACCATTAAAATTATAGACTGATCATTTCTTTGTCAGTGGGCAAACGTACAAAATCAGCAGGCGATCAAATACTTTTTTCCCTCACTGTATATAGCAAAGCAGAAGGCACCCACCCACGTTTGAACATGCAGGTAAGTGTTGGAACTCATCCTCTAATAATTTACAGTCATATGGGTTTACAGTTGATTCAGTGACGGACCAATCTGTGGATGGATAACAATGAGTACCTGAAAACCAAAAGAAAAACCAAAATGGAGAGAAAGTAGAATACAAAGATGTATAAAAATTTGATACAGGAACTGGTTCAGGGAACAGAACAGAAAACCGAAAAATAACACCAAAAAGATAATGATGCTCAGCACTTCAAGCGAAGCCTCCTCCATGTCCACCCCTCTCGCTCTATCCCCACCTGTGAAATTTCAGTTGTTTCTATGGCCTGCACTTATCTGTCCATCAAAAATGTAAACAACTAGCTTACCCGTTCCATAGCAAGCTGCTCGATCTATACTAATTGGTGGCGTAAATTAGGCTGCGTTTACACAGGCAGCCCAATTCTGATATTTTTTCTACTAATTGGTATTTTGACCAATCACATCAGATCTCTTCACATCAGCTCTTTTTCAGAGCTGATCTGATTGGTCAAAATATCAGAATTGGGTTGCCTGTGTTATTGCAGCCTTAATGAGCTAAATGTAAAAACTGTTGATTTCAAGCGGTACAAATGAACAAAAAGAAACCATACCAAAGATGATGGATATACTGACAAGATGCATGTCTCTCTGCCCTAACAATGGGAGTCATTGTCCACAAAGGGGCACGGCGGGCTGTCTAGCTCCCGCCTATCCTTTCTTTGGATTGGTGGATACATGATCTCCTTTTTGTAATACTTTTTTTGAATATTCGATGAGGGTTGTTGACATCAACCACCTGTATTCAATGGAGAGTGATGCTATGCTACTAGCCTCATGCCATGAATATGCATAGCCATCTCGAGACAACTTCGATATAAAGTGTTTTTTTCTCAAAGTTGCCGGGATGTCATGTGTCCTAGTTATATCAGTACACTCGTAACAACTTAAGCATTATGAAACATATATTAGATCAAATAAACCTCACTTAGCTAATTTTTGTTGACCAAATTAGACACTTTTATTGACCTCGCTTGCTGGGCGAAACAATGAAAAAAACGTCACCAGCTGGAGGGAGACAGATTTTCCAGCGAGTTGAACCTCTCGCTTCCTTTGACTATACGAACAGTTACTTTTTGGGGGTTAGAACTGCTTCAGAACTGTATTATGCTGGTCAGAACACTGGAACAGAAGAAAATAAATAGGGGTTCTGATCAGAATGGAATGATTGTAAAAAATAATTTAGGTTCCAATCCCTGATTTGATCTTCCCTTTTTTGAGAAGGTCATGTTTCATCATAGGGTAGAATAAGGTGCAATAGCTGGTTTTGACTCATTTAGTTTGTGAGCATAAAGTGTGACCAGAGAAGTATTCAACACTATTCATAAAGATTATAGGGTTTGAGTTTGACCTGGATAATATCAATTGTGTTCCTTTGCCGCTACTTGCTATTCCAGGCATTCAACCCCAAAAAACTGGAGTATAGCAAATTACAGTGGAGGCTGCTGAGGGGAGAACGGCTCATAATAATGGCTGGAACGGAGCAAATGGAATGGCATCAAACACCTGGAAACCATGTGTTTGATGTATTCAATAACATTCCACCAATTCCGCTCCAGCCATTACCACGAGCCCGTTCTCCCCAATTAAGGTGCCCCCAACCTCCTGTGATACCAAACATTAGGAACACCTTCCTAATATTGAGTTGCACCCATACCCCATAATGACAAAGTGAACAGGTTTTTCGAAATGTTTGCTAATTTATTAAAAATAAAAAACAGAAATACCTTATTTACATAAGTATACTGACCCTTTGCAATTAGACTCGAAATTGAGCTCAGGTGCATCTGTTTCCATTGATCATCCTTGAACTGTTTCTACAACTTGATTGGAGTCCACCTGTGGTAAATTTAATTGATTGAACATGATTCGGAAAGGCACACACCTGTCTATATAACGTCCCACAGTTGACAGTGCATGTCAGAGCAAAAACCAAGCCATGACGTTGAAGAAATTGTCCGTAGAGCTCCGAGACAGGATTGTGTCGAGGCACAGATCTGGGGAAGGGTACCAAAACTTTTCTGCAGCATTGAACGTCCCCAAGAACACAATGGCCTCTATCATTCTTAAATGGAAGAAGTTTGGAACCACCAAGACTTCCTAGAGCTGGCCTCCTAGCAAAACTGAGCAATTGGGGGAGAAAGGCCTTGGTCAGGGAGGTGACCAAGAACCCGATGGTCACTCTGACAGAGCTCCAGAGTTCCTCTGTGGAGATGGGAGAACCTTCCAGAAGGACAACCATCTCTGCAGCACTCCACCAATCAGGCCTTTATGGTAGAGTGGCCAGATGGTAGCCACTCCTCAGTAAAAGGCACATGACAGCCCGCTTGGTTTGCCAAAAGGGATCTAAAGGACTCTCAGACCATGAGAAACAAGATTCTCTGGTCTGATGTGAAACCAAGATTGCGCTCTTTGGCCTGAATGCCAAGCATCACGTCTGGAGGAAACCTGGCACCATCCCTGCTGTGAAGCATGGTGGTGGCAGCATCATGCTGTGGGGATGAAAACCTGTTCCAGAGCGCTCAGGACCTCAGACTGGGGCGAAGGTTCACTTTCCAACAGGACAACGACCCTAAGCACACAGCCAAGACAACACGAGTGGCTTCGGGACAAGTTTCTGAATGTCCTTGAGTGGCCCAGCCAGAGCCCGGACTTGAACCCAATCGAACATCTCTGGATAGACCTGAAAATAGCTGTGCAGCAACGCTCCCCATCCAAGTTGACAGAGCTTGAGAGGATCTGCAGAGAAGAATGGGAGAAACTCGTCAAATACAGGTGTGCAAAGAGTCATACCCAAGAAGACTTGAGGCTGTAATCGCTGCCAAAGGCGCTTCAACAAAGTACTGAGTAAAGGGTCTGAATACTTACAGTACCAGTCAAAAGTTTGGACACAGCTAGTAATTCAAGGGTTTTTCTTTATTTTTACTATTTTCTACATTGTAGAATAATAGTGAAGACATCAAAACTATGAAAGAACACATATGGAACAATGTAGTAACCAAAAAAGTGTTAAACAAATCAAAATATATTTTAGGTTTGAGATTCTTCAAATAGCCACCCTTTGCCTTTATGACAGCTGCTGGAATCTCATCTGGGCTGCAGGAACATCAGCTGCTGGTAGGTCGGCTGCACGACTTGCTTGGCTGCTTTGGCTGCTGGTAGGTTGGCTGCTTGTCGGTCGGCTGCTTGGGCTGCGGGGAGCTCGGCTGCTGGTAAGTCGGCTGCTTGCTGAAACTGCGGGGCCAAAAACTGCTTCCCTTTTCAGAGCCCATGTTCCACATGACCCCTTTGCTCTGGGTAACAGCATTAATTATATTAGCTTGCTTGAGTTCATACCGGGCTGCTGCTGGACCACTGGCTTGGGCTGAACTGGCTGGGGCCGTAAACTTTGGGTTACGGTATATAACCCCGGTTCTCTGGAGGAGAATCACACCTAACAGGCCAATTCGTTCACACCTAACAGGCTTTGTGGATGTACACCCCGCATGTCTATATAACACCCCACAATGCTCTGGTTTCCTAATTCTAGAGTTGTGAAGAGGAGCAATCTGGTGAGATGTCTCCCTCATCTCCTTCAGAGAACTGGGGTTACATACTGTAACCTAAAGTTACCCTTCAGTCGACTCGGTTCGACATCTCACTATGGGACACTTGCAAAATGCCCTGATTGCCATTTCCTGAGAAGCCTGTTGTGGTACATGGTAATGTACCTGATCCATCTACTCAGCTCCAGCGTTGGGGACTTTGTGCGCCAGAGAAGGCGCAGTGACATCCAGACGATAGAACCTAACAAAGGTGTGAGGGGAAGTCCACAAATTTCAGAGAGATGCCCCTGAACAGTGCCCATGACGTAGCAATTCCTCTAGTGGAATGCACCAGGACACCCAGGGGAACTGCAACCCCCTACAACTGTATGCCTTGGCAATAGCCGCCACTACTACTTCAGTGCGCCTTTTGACGTTATCAATCATACTCCATTGCTGGAAAAACGTATGTGTTATGGCTTTACATCCCCTGCTATTGTCACGTTCGTTCAATGACGGGTCGGACCAAGGCGCAGCGTGATATGCATACATGTTTATTATAATGAATAAACACAACGACAAAACAACAAACTAAACGAAACGTGAAGTCCAAGGTAGAGACAAACAACATACCTTACACGGAACAAGATCCCACAACCCACTAGTGCCAAAAGGCTGCCTAAGTATGGTCCCCAATCAGAGACAACGAGCTACAGCTGCCTCTGATTGGGAACCACACCGGCCAACATAGATCTACACATAATAGACCTACAACATAGAATATATATAACAAAGAATATACACACCCTGACTCAACATATAAGAGTCCCCTGAGTCAGGGCGTGACAGTACCCCCCCCCCCCCCCCCCCCCCCAAAGGTGCGGACTCCGACCGCACAACATAAACATAACAGGGTAGGGGCCGGGTGGGCATTCCGCCTTGGAGGCGGATCCGGCTCGGGGCGTGACGACCTCTCACTCTCCGCCTCCCTGTTGCGCCCCTGGTCTGGTCTGGACCTCGGCGTGCTACTTCCCCTCTCCTTCCTCCCACGATACGCCAGGCCCTATCTGGACCCTGGTGTGGGACACCCCGAACCTGGAGAGGGGCTGACGTAATGGTCTGGACTGGAGCCGCTGACCGGAGCTGGACTTGGCACCGGTGGAGCGGACTGCTCTGGCTCCGGAGTGGAGCCGCTGACCGGAGCTGGACTTGACCCCGGTGGAGCGGACTGCTCTGGCTCCGGAGTGGCACAGCTGACCGGTGCCGGATCAGGCACCGGTGGAACGGGCACGGGCCGTGCCGGACTGGACAAACGCACCACTGGTCTGGTGCGAGGAGCAGGAACAGGCCGGGCCGGGCTGGCGACGCGCACCACTGGCTTGGTGCGAGGAGCAGGAACAGGCCGGGCCGGGCTGGCGACGCGCACCACTGGCTTGGTACGAGGAGCAGGAACAGGCCGGGCCGGGCTGGCGACGCGCACCACTGGCTTGGTGCGAGGAGCAGGAAAAGGCCGGGCTGGGGACGCGCACTACTGGCTTGGTGCGGGGAGCAGGAACGGGCCGGACCGGACTGGCAACACACACCACTTGCTTGGTGCGAGGAGCAGGACTGGGTTCCTTGATTAACCCCCGCTCCTTCTGCTGCCTAACCAGCTCCTCTCGCCGTGCCTCTACACCTTCCTTCTGCTCCCTCTGAACCAATAGCCCCCGTAATCTGGCGGCCTCCTCTCCTAACCAGCAGATCCGCCCTATCACGGCCTCTGGCTCCGGAGTGGAGCCGCTGACCGGAGCTGGACTAGACCCCGGTGGAGCGGACTGCTCTGGCTCCGGAGTGGCACAGCTGACCGGTGCCGGATCAGGCACCGGTGGAACGGGCACGGGCCGTGCCGGACTGGACAAACGCACCACTGGTCTGGTGCGAGGAGCAGGAACAGGCCGGGCCGGGCTGGCGACGCGCACCACTGGCTTGGTGCGAGGAGCAGGAACATCTCAACACCTCCACGATGCCTTTGGGATGAACCAGGTAGGTGGTTCCCCCGCAACAGTGTTGCTCTGAGAGACGGTTGATATATGCCACCATAGACGTATTGTCCGACCTGACCAGGACATGTTGGCCCTGTAGGAAGCGACAAAAGTGCTTGAGGGCTAGCGCCGTGTCAAGAGGGATGGGTCTCTGCAGCATTAAAGTGCCGATAGGTATCACAATCATGGAGGCCATTAACCCAAAACACCTCAGACACATCCAGTATGTGACTGATGTTGCCGGGTGAAACACTGAGCGGCATTGGTGAAAAGCGGTAGCTCTCTCCACGGTGAGGGCTGCTCGACAGGCTAGAGTTCAGAAACAATCCAAATAGATTTACTGCTGGGTCAGTGTACAAAACCCCTCCCACTCCCCTCCTACCTGGAAGGGAGCCCTCCCCTCATTGGTTGCCACACTTCGGCCAACCGGCTTCCCAAGTGGCCAAAGCGGCCTACCAAGCGGCCACCCTGGCATCAACCCAGGCCATCCAGGCCTCATCCCAGGCCATCCAGGCCTCATCCCGGGCCATTCAGGCCTCATCCCGGGCCATCCAGGCCTCATCCCGGGCCATCCAGGCCTCATCCCAGGCCATTCAAGCCTCAACCCAGGGCATCCTGGCCTCAACCCAGGGCATCCTGGCCTCATCCCAGGGCATCCTGGCCTCAACCCAGGGCATCCTGGCCTCAACCTAACCCAGGCCATTCCGCCCTCCCCAGATGATCAAATAACCCCCAGAGACCAGTTCGCACCCCGAGTGGGGGTAGATTAAACCAATCGTACGGATTAGATACCACAATTTCTCAGTCCGATGGATCCCAGCCCAGCGGTCTACAGGCTCCACCCATCATCCGCTACCTTACCACCTGATCCGACCCAGGGGCTGCAGTACAGGAAAAGCCTACATATACTCAACAGACCCACGACTTCAAGGGTATTCTAGAACCCAGTCGGCCTCTGACCTCCATTGGGCACTACCACCCCAGCCCTACCAGTCTCCAGCCCAGCCCTACCACCCCAGCCATACCAGGCTCCAGCCCAGGCCCCTGCTCAGCCCTATCAGCCCCTAGTCCAGCCATACCAGGCTCCAGCCCCCTGCTCAGCCCTACCAGCCCCTAGTCCAGCCATACCAGGTCAGCCACAACAACCATACCAAACATATCAGCAGCCTCAGCAACCAGTCCAGCCTTACCAGGCCCCAGCTCAGTTACCAGTCCAGCTTTAACAGGCCCCAGCTCAGCTAATAGCCCAACCTTACTTACCGCCAAGCCCAATGGCTGCAGCTCAGCAACGAACTCATCCTTACTAGGCCCAAGTCCAACAACCAGCTCAGACTTACCAGGCTCCCTATGCCTACCCTGAACAGCCAAATACCCCCATCCCCAGCACTGATTGGATGGATACCAGACCCCTTGTCACAAACCCGAAGTGCCACCCCTCCAGAGTTCCCCCCCCCAGTGGTTAGTGGCTCAAACCCCCAGAGCGCTACTCCTTCAGTGGCCAGTGCACCAAGGCGCCACCCTTCCAGTGGTCAGTGCACCACTACCCCAGAGCACTCCCCTTCCTGTGGTCAGTGCTCCACTACCCCAGAGCGCTCCCCTTCCAGTGGTTATTGCACCACTACCCCAGAGCACGCTCCAGGTAAAGCTGGTTGAGAGAATGCCAAGAGTGTGCAAAGCTGTCATCAAGGCAAAAGGTGGCTACTTCAACAGGACAATGACCCAAAACACACCTCCAGGCTGTGTAAGGGCTATTTTACCAAGAAGGAGAGTGATGGAGTGCTGCATCAGATGACCTGGCCTCCACAATCATCCGACCTCAACCCAATTGAGATGGTTTGGGATGAGTTGGACCACAGAGTGAAGGAAAAGCAACACAAACATAGGCACAGAGACATGCATACACACACATGACAACATACGCTCTATACACACATGTACGCATGGATTTTGTGTTGTAGATATGTGGTATTGGAGTAGGGGCCTGAGGGCACACACCTAGTGTGCTGTGAAATCTGTTACGAATGTATTGTAATGTTTTTTTAAAATGTATAACTGCCTTAATTTAGCTGGACCCCAGGAAGAGTAGCTGCTGGCAGCAGCTAACGGGGATCCATAATAAATACAAATACAAAAGCAGCCAATAAGTGCTCAGCATATGTGGGAACTCCTTCAAGACTGTTGAAAAGCATACCTCTTGAAGCTGGTTGAGAGAATGCCAAGAGTGTGCAAAGCTGTCATCAAGGCAAAGGGTGGCTACTTTGAAGAATCTCATATATAAAATATATTTGGATTAGTTTAACACTTCTTTGGTTACTACATGATTCCATATGTGTTATTTCATAGTTTTGATGTCTTTACTATTATTCTATAATGTAGAAATCAGTAAAAATAAAGAAAACCCCTTGAATGAGTAGGTGTGTCCAAACTGGTACTGTATATACAGTTGAAGTCGGAAGTTTACATACACTTAGGTTGGAGTCATTAAAACTTGTTTTTCAACCACTCCACAAATTTCTTGTTAACAAACTATAGTTTTGGCAAGTCGGTTAGGACACAAGTAATTTTTACAACAACTGTTTACAGACAGATTATTTCACTTATAATTCACTGTATCACAATTCCAGTGGGTCAGAAGTTTACATACACTAAATTGACTGTGCCTTTAAACAGCTTTGAAAATTCCAGAAAATGATGTCATGGCTTTAGAAGCTTCTGATAGGCTAATTGACATAATTTGAGTCAACTGGAGGTGTACCTGTGGATGTATTTCAAGGCCTACCTTCAAACTCAGTGCCTCTTTGCTTGTCATCATGGGGAGAAAAAAAAAATATCAGCCAAGATCTCAGAAAAGATATTGTAGACCTCCACAAGTCTGGTTCATCCTTGGGAGCAATTTCCAAACGCCTGCAGGCACCACATTCATCTGTACAAACAATAGTACGCAAGTATAAACACCATGGGACCACGCAGCCGTTATACCGCTCAGGAAGGAGACACGTTCTGTCTCCTAGAGATGAACGTACTTTTGTGCGAAAAGTGCAAATCAATCCCAGAACAACAGCAAAGGACCTTGTGAAGATGCTAGAGGAAACAGGTACAAAATTATCTATATCCACAGTAAAACTAGTCCTATATCGACATAACCTGAAGCCACTGCTCCAAAACCGCCATAAAAAAGCCAGACTATGGTTTGCAACTGCACATGGGGACAAAGATCATACTTTTGGGAGAAATGTCCTCTGGTCTGATGAAACAAAAATAGAACTGTTTGCCCATAATGACCATCGTTATGTTTGGAGGAAAAAGGGGGCAGCTTGCAAGCCGAAGAACACCATCCCAACCGTGAAGCACGGGGTTGGCAGCATCATGCTGTTGGGGTGCTTTGCTGCAGGAGGGACTGGTGCACTTCACAAAATAGATGGCATCATGAGGAAGGAAAATTATGTGGATATTTTGAAGCAACATCTCAAGACAACAGTCAGGAAGTTAAAGCTTGGTCGCAAATGGGTCTTCCAAATGGACAATGACCCCAAGCATACTTCAAAAATTGTGGCAAAATGGCTTAAGGACAACAAAGTCAAGGTATTGGAGTGGCCATCACAAAGCCCTGACCTCAATCCTATAGAACATTTGTGGGCAGAATTGAAAAAGCGTGTGCGAGCAAGGAGGCCTACAAACCTGACTCAGTTACACCAGCTCTGTCAGGAGGAATGGGCCACAATTCACCCAACTTATTGTGGGAAGTTTGTTGAAGGCTACCCGAAACGTTTCACCCAAGTTAAACAATTTAAAGGCAATGCTACCAAATACTAATTGAGTGTATGTAAACTTCTGACCCATGGGAATGTGATGAAAGATATAAAAGCTGAAATAAATCATTATCTCTACTATGTTATTCTGACGTTTCACATTCTTAAAATAAAGTGGTGATCCTAACTGACCTAAAACAGAGAATTTTTACTGGGATTAAATGTCAGGAATTGTGAAAAACTGAGTTTAAATGTATTTGGTTAAGGTGTATGTAAACTTCCGACTTCAACTGTGTGTATATATATATATATATATATATTCCAAGCCATATCCCTCTAATTCTTAGAGGAGATCTTATGTAAAGTGTTATTGAAGTGTTGTGGTTGCAGGTTCACCTAACTCATCTAAAACCTATTATTTTGGTGTGTTGCATAGGCCACCAAGTGCTAACAGTCAGAATCTAAATAATGTGTGTAAAATTCATGATAGTGTATGTGATGTAAACAGAGTGGTCTACTTTCTTGAGGACTTTAATATTGACTGGTTTTCATCAAGCTGTCCGCTCAAGAGGAAGCTTCTCACTGTAACCTGTGCCTGTAATCTGATTCAGGTTATTAATCAACCTACCAGGATGTTTACAAACACTACAGGAACAAGATCATCCACACATATGGATTACATTTTTACTAATATGTTAGAACTTTGTTCTAAAGTTGTATCTGTACCCATTGGATGCATTGATCACAATATAGTGGCTATATACAGGAAAGCCAAAGTTCCAAAAGCTGGGCCTAAAATAGTGTATAAGTGATTATACACAATATTTTGCTGTTACTCTTATGTGGATGATGTTAAACATACAGTATTTGTTAGTCTGATGTGATTAATAAGGAGCATCCAGACGCTGCACTTGAATTTATGAAACTACTTCTTCCAATTATTGATAAACATGCACCTGTTAAGAAATTGACTGTTAGAACTGTTAAGGCTCCATGGATTGATGAGGAATTGAAAAACTGTATGGTTGAAAGAGATGGGGCAAAAGGAGTAGCTAATAAGTCTAGCTGCACATCGGACTGGCTGACTGTCACAGTTTCGGCCGAGGCTGCCTCTCTTCCTTGCTCGGGCAGGCTTCGGCGTTCATCGTCTCCGGAATACTAGCTGCCACCGTTGTATGTTTCTATGTTCGTTTGGTTTTGTCTGGATTATGTACACCTGTTGTCGTTTAGCGTCATTAGTGTCCTATAAGTTCTCGTTGTGTTTGTCAGGTGTTGTGTGTGATTGTTTTCGCTGTCGTGTTGGTGCGCTACGATTTACAGTGCGCTATTGTAGCTTGCCTCCTTTGTGTAGGAGTGTATTTTTCGCACATGTTTAGTGCGCCCTTTTGTTTACGCCTGTGTGCGCATTTTCTCGCCTCCGGGCTGTTGGCTCGTGTTTTGTGTGTGCATTACTAAAGTCTTTTGGACTTATCTTCTGCGTCCTGCGCCTGATTCCCACACCACACCCACCTACAGCACCTACTGACACTGACTTACTGCAAATTGAAAAATTATGTGACTAAACTCAACAAAAAATACGATGAAACGGTTATGAAGCCAAGATCAATGATATAAATGACGGGCAAAAACTTTGGAGTACTTTAAATGAAATTATGGGCAGAAAGACAAATTAAACTCCATCTTTCATCGAGTCAGATGACTTATTAATCACAAAACCATTTGATGGTGCCAATTATTTATAAAATGAAAGAAAAGCGTTTTAAGTTTGAATTGTGTAAAATTTGTGTGGGAGAGGTGGAAAAATTGTAATCGATCAATAATGACAGAACTCCTGGCATTGACAACTTAGATGGAAAGCAACTGAGGATGGTAGCTGACTATATAGCCACTCCTACCTGTCATATCTTTAATCTGAGCCTAGAGGAAAGTGTTTGTCCTCAGGCCTGGAGGGAAGCCAATGTCATTCCACTACCCAAGAGTGGTAAAGCGGCCTTTACTGGTTCTAACAGCAGACCTATCAGCTTGCTGCCAGCTATTAGCAAACTGTTGAAAAAAATGGTGTTGACCAAATACGATGCTATTTCTCTGTAAACAAATTAACAACAGACTTTCAGCATGCTTATAGAGAAGGGCACTCAACATGTACTGCACTGACACAGATGACTGATGATTGGTTGAAAGAACTTGATAATACAAAGATTTTGTGGAGCTGTACTGTTAAGATTTCAGTGCAGCCTTTGATATTATGTTGAGACAACGTATGTCTTATGGCTTTTCAACCTCTGCCATATGGTGGATTCAGAGCTATCTAATATAACCCAAAGGGCTTTCTTTCAAGGAAGCTTTACTAATGTAAAACATGTAAAGTGTGGTGTACTGCAGGGCAGCTCTCTAGGCCCTCTACTCTTTTCTATTTTTACCAATGACCTGCCGCTGGCATTAAACAAAGCATGTGTGTCCATGTACGCTGATGATTAAACCATATACTCATCTGTAACCACAGCTAATTAAGTCACTGAAACCCTTAAATAGTTGCAGTCAGTTTTGGAATGGGTGGCCAGTAATAAACTGGTCCTGAACATCTCTAAAACTAAGAGCATTGTATTTTGTACAAATCATTCCCTAAATTCTAGACCTCAGCTGAATCTGGTAATGAATGGTGTGGCTGTTGAACAAGTTGAGGAGACTAAATTACTTTGTGTTACCTTAGATTGTAAACTGTCATGGACAAAACATATAGATTCAATTGTTGTAAAGATGGGGAGAGGTTTGTCCCTAATAAAGAAATGCTCTGCTTTTTGGGCACCACACTCCACAAAGCAGGTCCTGCAGGCTCTAGTTTTATCTTATCTTTATTGTCCAGTCATATGGTCAAGTGCTGCAAAGACCTAGTTAAGCTGCAGCTGGCCCAGAACAGAGTGGCACATCTTGCTCGTCATTGTAATCAGATGGCTAATATAAATAAGACTTGAGGAAAGACTGACAGTATCACATTGTTTTTATAAGAAACATGAATGTGTTAAATTCCTAATTGTTTGCATAGATAACTTACACAGCACAGACACACACTTTCCCACCAGACATGCCACCAGGGGTCTTTTCACAGTCCCCAGGTCCAGAACAAATTGAAGGAAACGTACAGTATTATACAGAGCCATGAATGCATGGAACTCCCATCTCATAAAGCGCAAGTGAACAGCAAACCTGGTTTCAAAAAAACAAATAAAGCAACACATCACAGCACAACGCCTCTCCCCCATGTAACTTACTTGTTGTAACTGATAGACATTTACATTACATTTTAGTCATTTAGCAGACGCTCTTATCCAGAGCGACTTACAGGAGCAATTAGGGTTAAGTGCCTTGCTCAAGGGCACATTAACGTCATTTAGCAGACGCTCTTAGCCAGAGCGACTCACAAATTGGTGCGTTCACCCTATAGCCAGTGGGATAACCACTTTACAATTGGGGGGGGGGGGGGGGGGTAGAAGGATTCCTTTATCCTATCCCAGGTATTCCTTAAAGAGGTGGGGTTTCAAATGTCTCCGGAAGGTGGTGAGTGACTCCGCTGTCCTGGCGTCGTGAGGGAGCTTGTTCCACCATTGGGGTGCCAGAGCAGCGAACAGTTTTGACTGGGCTGAGCGGGAACTATGCTTCCGCAGAGGAAGGGGAGCCAGCAGGCCAGAGGTGGATGAGCGCAATGCCCTCGTTTGGGTGTAGGGACTGATCAGAGCCTGAAGGTACAGAGGTGCCGTTCCCCTCACTGCTCCATAGGCAAGCACCATGGTCTTGTAGCGGATGCGAGCTTCAACTGGAAGCCAGTGGAGTGTGCGGAGGAGGGGGGTGACGTGAGAGAACTTGGGAAGGTTGAACACCAGACGGGCTGCGGCATTCTGGATGAGTTGTAGGGGTTTAATGGCACAGGCAGGGAGGCCAGCCAACAGCGAGTTGCAGTAGTCCAGACGGGAGATGACAAGTGCCTGGATTAGGACCTGTGCCGCTTCCTGTGTAAGGCAGGGTCGTACTCTCCGAATGTTGTAGAGCATGAACCTGCAGGAGCGGGTCACCGCCTTGATGTTGGCGGAGAACGACAGGGTGTTGTCCAGGGTCACGCCTAGGCTCTTCGCACTCTGGGAGGAGGACACAGCGGAGTTGTCAACCGTGATGGCGAGATCATGGAACGGGCAGTCCTTCCCCGGGAGGAAGAGCAGCTCCGTCTTGCCAGGGTTCAGCTTGAGGTGGTGATCCGTCATCCATACTGATATGTCTGCCAGACATGCAGAGATGCGATTCGCCACCTGGTTATCAGAAGGGGGAAAGGAGAAGATTAGTTGTGTATCGTCAGCGTAGCAATGATAGGAGAGACCATGTGAGGATATGACAGAGCCAAGTGACTTGGTGTATAGGGAGAAAAGGAGAGGGCCTAGAACTGAGCCTTGGGGGACACCAGTGGTGAGAGCACGTGGTGCGGAGACAGCTTCTCGCCACGCCACTTGGTAGGAGCGACCGGTCAGGTAGGACGCAATCCAGGAGTGAGCCGCGCCGGAGATGCCCAGCTCGGAGAGGGTGGAGAGGAGGATCTGATGGTTCACAGTATCAAAGGCAGCAGACAGGTCTAGAAGGACAAGAGCAGAGGAGAGAGAGTTAGCTTTAGCAGTGCGGAGAGTCTCCGTGACACAGAGAAGAGCAGTCTCAGTTGAATGACCAGTCCTGAAACCTGATTGGTTTGGATCAAGAAGGTCATTCTGAGAGAGATAGCAAGAGAGTTGGCTAAAGACGGCACGCTCAATAGTTTTGGAAAGAAAAGAAAGAAGGGATACTGGTCTGTAGTTGTTGACATCAGTGGGGTCGAGTGTTGGTTTTTTGAGAAGGGGAGCAACTCTCGCTCTCTTGAAGACGGAAGGGACATGGCCAGCGGTCAAGGATGAGTTGATCAGCGAGGTGAGGTAGGGGAGAAGGTCACCAGAGATGGTCTGGAGAAGGGAGGAGGGGATGGGGTCAAGCGGGCAGGTTGTTGGGCGGCCTGCAGTCACAAGTCGCAGGATTTTATCTGGAGAGAGAGGGGAGAAAGAAGTCAAAGCATAGGGTAGGGCAGTGTGAGCAGGACCAGCAGTGTCATTAGACTTAACAAACGAGGATCGGATGTCGTCAACCTTCTTTTCAAAGTGGTTGACGAAGTCATCCACAGAGAGAGAGGAGGAGGGGGGGGGGGGGGGGGGGGGAGGATTCAGGAGGGAGGAAAATGTGGCAAAGAGCTTCCTAGGGTTAGAGGCAGATGCTTGGAATTTAGAGTGGTAGAAGGTGGCCTTAGCAGCAGAAACAGATGAAGAAAATGTAGAGAGGAGGGAGTGAAAAGATGCCAGGTCGGCAGGGAGTTTAGTTTTCTTCCATTTCCGCTCCGCTGCCCGGAGCTCTGTTCTGTGAGCTCGCAGTGAGTCATCAAGCCACGGAGCTGGAGGGGAGGACCGAGCCGGCCGGGAGGATAGGGGACACAGAGAGTCAAAGGATGCAGAAAGGGAGGAGAGGAGGGTTGAGGAGGCAGAATCAGGAGATTGGAGGGAGAAGGATTGAGCAGAGGGAAGAGATGATAGGATGGAAGAGGAGAGAGTAGTGGGAGAGAGAGAGCGAAGGTTGCGGCGGCGCATTACCATCTGTGTAGGGGCAGAGTGAGTAGTGTGGGAGGAGAGCGAGAGAGAAAAGGAAACAAAGTAGTGGTCGGAGACATGGAGGGGAGTTGCAGTGAGATTAGTAGAGGAGCAGCATCTAGTGAAGATGAGGTCAAGCGTATTGCCTGCCTTGTGAGTAGGGGGGGACGGTGAGAGGGTGAGGTCAAAAGAGGAGAGGAGTGGAAAGAAGGAGGCAGAGAGAAATGAGTCAAATGTGGACATAGGGAGGTTGAAATCCCCCAAAACTGTGAGGGGTGAGCCATCCTCAGGAAAGGAACTTATCAAGGCGTCAAGCTCATTGATGAACTCTCCAAGGGAACCTGGAGGGCGATAGATGACAAGGATATTAAGCTTAAATGGGCTAGTGACTGTGACAGCATGGAATTCAAATGAGGAGATAGACAGATGGGTTAGGGGAAAAATTTAGAATGTCCACTTGGGAGAGATGAGGATTCCTGTACCACCACCCCTCTGACCAGATGCTCTCGGGGTATGCGAGAACACATGGTCAGACGAGGAGAGAGCAGTAGGAGTAGCAGTGTTTTCAGTGGTGATCCATGTTTCCGTCAGCGCCAGGAAGTCGAGGGACTGGAGGTTGGCATAGGCTGGGATGAAGTCAGCTTTGTTGGCAGCAGAACGGCAGTTCCAGAGGCTGCCTGCGACCTGGAACTCCAGGTGAGGGGTGCGTGCAGGGACCACCAGGTTAGAGAGGCAGCAGCCGCGCGGTGTGGTGCGTTTGTGTAGCCTGTGCAGAGAGGAGAGAACAGGGATAGGCAGAGGCATAGTTGACAGGCTGTAGCAAATGGCTACAAAAATGCAGAGGAGATCGGAATGAAATGAGCTAAGCATCTGGGAGAGGAGAGAGCAGGGCCTCCCTCACCAAAAACTTCTACCTCAGAAACTAAAATTGTTTCACTGAACCACCCGAACAAAAACTCTCCCAACTTCCACCTTTAGAAATCAGAATTGTTGTGAACCACAGCGGTTCAATGTTTAAAGGAATAGACTCAACCCACTTTATTCAGCTAGCTAACTATGACACCATAGCTAACTAGCATGCTAGCATCCAATAACACACAGTTTAACACACAGTTTAGCACCAACACTTGGTCACAACAAACCACCAATAGTGTGTTAACTAGCTAACTAGCATGCTAGCATCCAGTAACACACAGTTTAGCACCAACACTTGGTCACAACAAACCACCAATAGTGTGATAACACACTAAACAGATCATTCGTGTCTGTGTCAAGTTCCTTTCATGACGCAGCAATGATTAAACGTTGGCTAGCTAGGACAAGTATATTGTATTTAGCTACTACAGTACAGTTAGCTGGACGTGTTGGGTAGCTAGCAATGGCCACTGTGTTGACTTTGTTTGAAGAACGGCTAGCTAGCTAGCTTCGTGCTACACCCGGCACACAATGGCTACTGTGTTGACTCTGACTGTTCGAAAAAACGGCTAGTTAGCTCGCTTCGTGCTACAGCCGGCACGGCCGAAGACACTGCCAAGACACACCAATAGTATGAAAAACACACTAAACAGATCATTCGTGTCTGTGTCAAGTTCCTTTCATGACGCAGCAATGATTCAACGTTGGCTAGCTAGGACAAGTATATTGTAGTTAGCTACTACAGTACAGTTAGCTGGTCGTGTTGGGTAGCTAGCAATGGCCACTGTGTTGACTTTGTTTGAAGAACGGCTAGCTAGCTAGCTTCGTGCTACACCCGGCACACAATGGCTACTGTGTTGACTCTGACTCTGTTCGAAAAACGGCTAGTTAGCTCGCTTCGTGCTACAGCCGGCACGGCCGAAGACACTGCCAACCTACAGTAACTACCCACAACAACCCACGATACCTAGCTATGACGCCGTAGCTAACTAGCAAGCTAGCATCCATTAACACACAATTTAGCACCAATACTTGGTTACAACAAACTGCCAAGAGTGTGTTAGCACACTAAACAGATAATTCATGTCCGTGTCTAGTTCCTTTCATAACGCATAACGCAGCAAAAATTAAACGTTGGGTAGCAGCACATTAACATTGGAAACAGCTCTCCACCGTTGCTAATCGTTACCAGTAGCTACCCGCTAGCTAGCTAGCCTCGTGCTTCGATACTAACCTACAATTACCTACGGAAACCTACAATAACAACAATACTAACCTATAATAAATACAAAACCTAACTACAACTAACTACCTACCTACGATCTAATACATGGTTAAGCTTTACTCAACGCCATATGAGAAGCTTACCTCCTGCTTACCTCCAGCTAGAGAAAAACACAACCTCTCCCGACAGCTCCCTGTCCATAGATGCACACACACGCACACACACGCACACTACAAGTTAATGTTTTTAAATGTACAGTACCAGTCAAAAGTTTGGACACACCTACTCATTCAAGGGTTTTTCTTTATTTTTACTATTTTCTACATTGTATAATAATAGTGAAGACATCAAAACTATGAAATAACACATGGAATCATGAGGTAACCAAAAAAGTGTTAAACAAATCAAAATATATTTGAGATTCTTCAAAGTAGCCAGCTTTTGCCTTGATGACAGCTTTGCACACTCTTGGCATTCTCTCAACCAGCTTCATGAGGAATGCTTTTCCAACAGTCTTGAAGGAGTTCCCACATATGCTGAGCACTTGTTGGCTGCTTTTCCTTCACTCTGTGGTCCAACTCATCCCAAACCATCTCAATTGGGTTGAAGTCGGGTGATTGTGGAGGCCAGGTCTTCTGATGCAGCACTCCATCACTCTCCTTCTTGGTCAAATAGCCCTTACACAGCCTGGAGGTGTGTTTTGTGTCATTGTCCTGTTGAAAAACAAATGATAGTCCCACTAAGTGCAAACCAGATGGGATGGTGTAACGCTGCAGAATGCTGTGGTAGCCATGCTGGTTAAGTGTGCCTTGAATTCTAAAGAAATCACAGACAGTGTCACCAGCAAAGCACCATCACACCTCCTCCTCCATGCTTCACGGTGGGAACCACACATGCGGAGATAATCCGTTCACCTACTCTGCGTCTCACAAAGACACGGCGGTTGGAACCAAAAATATCAAATTTGGACTCATCAGACCAAAGGACAGATTTCCACCGGTCTAATGTCCATTGCTCGTGTTTCTTGGCCCAAGCAAGTATTTTCTTCTTATTGGTGTCCTTTAGTAGTGGTTTCTTTGCAGCAATTCGACCACGAAGGCCTGATTCACACGGTCTCCTCTGAATAATTGATGTTGAGATGTGTCTGTTACTTGAACTCTGTGAAGCATTTATTTGGGCTGCAATCTGAGGTGCAGTTATTTGCCGATATCTGAGGCTGGTAACTCTAATTAACTTATCCTCTGCAGCAGAGGTAACTCTGGGTCTGCCTTTCCTGTGGCGGTCCTCATGAGAGCCAGTTTCATCATAGCGCTTGATGGGTTTTGCGACTGCACTTGAAGAAACTTTAAAAGTTCTTCAAATTCTCAGGATTGACTGACATTCATGTCTTAAAGTAATGATGGACTGTTGTTTCTCTTTGCTTATTTGAGCTGTTCTTGCCATAATATGGACTTGGTCTTTTACCAAATAGAGCTATCTTCTGTATACCAACCCTACCTTGTCACAACACAACTAATTGGCTCAAATGCATTAAGAAGGAAATAAATTCCACAAATTAACTTTTAACAAGGCACACCTGTTAATTGAAATGCATTCCAGGTGACTACCTCATGAAGCTGGTTGAGAGAATGCCAAGAGTGTGCAAAGTTGTCATCAAGGCAAAGGGTGGCTACTTTGAAGAATCTCAAATATTTGTTTAACACTTTTTTGGTTACAATATGATTCCATATGTGTTATTTCATAGTTTTGATGTCTTCACTATTATTCTACAAATGTAGAAAATAGTAAAAATAAAGAAAAACCCTGGAATGAGTAGGTGTGTCCAAACTTTTGACTGGTACTGGCATGCACATTTGAGGGGTGGCTGTACAAAACTCCTCTCACTACCCTCCTACCTGAAGGGGAGCCCTCCCCTCATTGGGTGCCACACGCCTCCATCAAAGCTCGTTAAGAACAATCAAGTCAATTTAAAGGCTACCCCTTTAAATGCCCCACATGCAGTCATTAGCCCTTTTTCAACCAAACCAACATGTAACCGCAGAGATGCGTTTATTAACACAAAATCATTCATCAGCTGTGACATTTCTCATAATTTGAAGCCTACAAAAGAACAACAAACCTGTTTCAATAAATGTCGAAAGGCTACCCTCTCCTTGTGTTCTTGCAGACATACCCATTGTGTTACCTCCCACCCAGACTTTAAGATTTTACAGTTGGTAAGAGCTTTTTGCACGATTTATCCTGAAGCCTAGAGCTAGCAGGTGCAACAACATCTGGGCAGTGCACTCCGCTGCATGAGCCTGAGTGTGGGGGGCTCCTTTGCTACACTTCTGCAGTGGGTAAACGTGCCTGTGTGACATGACGCAGGACTCCCGAGGAGACGTTGGTCGTCTGCCAGCTCCCCGAGCCTGCTGGCGCTAGGTGTGCCTCTTCGTTGCCAACAGGAAGCCCAGTGCCTCAGACTCCTTTATCTTAGACTCGAACTTGGCCTGTATCTCTGATTTGGCTAGTCCGAACAGTCTGGTGGGATTGATCTGTCCATCATCGCGATGGCCATCCGTCTGGACAACCTTCTTTGGGAGTGTCAGGGCGCACCCCTCGCCCCTCGCCCTCCTCCTTTGCCGTCCTGGGGCAGAGCCTGAACCCATGGAGATAGGGGTCACACACCTCTCAGTGGCAGAGCGACAGTTTCCCTATTGCAGGCAGGAGGAGCACCGGCTCCAGCGGTGTCCGGTGCATCCCAACCCAAAGTCCACTAGGGCAGAGGGACGGCCCCGTGATCATCCGTCTCCCAGGGTAAGCGTGAGTATTCCTTCATCATCGTTTTCCACCAAACCCTTCCTGGTTTCTATTTCACTGGCTGGCTGTCCCTCGGGTGTTGTCTCGACAGCTCTAGTGGACTCAGGCGCTGCGGGGAATCTTATCTACCAGTCCCTCGTCTCCTCCCTGAACCTCACCACGTACCCGCTCTCCTCTCCTTTTCCAGTCCGAGCCCTGGATAAACAACCATTGGGATCTGGCACCATCACGCACATCACAGCACCACTCACCCTCATCATGGGACCCATGCACCAAGAAAGCCTTCCCTTCCTCATCATCACTGCCCCCGTACACAATGTCATCCTCGGCCTACTGTGGCTCCGCGTCTCCAACCCCACCATCTCCTGGTCGAGGATGGAAATCACCGCCTGGGCACCGGGATGTCGGAAGACCTGCTTTCCATTACCTTGTGGTTCCATGTCGGTTGAATGTCCATATCGTCAGCCCCGTGTTTTGGGACGTAGAATGGACATCCGCCAGGCTCTGGAGAGGGAACCCGCTCCTGCTACCTGTCCTCCTGAGCGCATCTACTTCCCCCACAGAGGTGAGGGATTGGCTGTTGACCTGGGCGCACACAATCCTCACCGCTGGACACCCAGGTATCACCCGCACTAGACATCTATCTATCTCCACTAAGTACTGGTGGCCCACCTTGGCACAGGACGTCGCCGTTATGTTAATTCATGCTCCATCTGTGCCCATACAAAATCTCCCCGGCATGTCCATCTGGGAAACTCCGCCCCCTTCCCGTGCTTCAGCAGCCTTGGTCCCATCTGTTCATAGATTTCATCAGGGATCTCCCTCCATCTGATGGTTTCACCACTATTATGGTTGTTGTGGACAGATTTTCTAAATTCTGCCGATTTCTCCCTATCTCTGGTCTCCCTACCGCCCCCCAGGTCACTGAGGCACTGTTCTAGCAGGTCTTCCGATACTATGGCCTTCCGGAGGACATCGTCACTGACCGTGGCCCCCAATTCACGTCACTGGTGTGGAGAGCCTTCATGGAGAAGCTGGGGTCACGGTCAGCCTCACTTCCGGGTACCGGCTTCAGTCTAACGGGCAGGTGGAGAGGATAAACCAGGAGCTGGGGAGGTTCCTGAGGAGTCACTGCCAGGACCGGCAGGGGGAGTGAGCCCAATTCCTTCCCTGGGCGGAGTACACCCAGAACTCCTCACTACATCACTCCTCCACCATGCTGACTCCCTTCCAGTGTGTTCTGGGTTATCAGCCAGCCCTGGCTCCGTGGACCCTGAGCCAGACCGAAGCTCCTGCGGTGGACAAATGTTTCAGGCATGCAAAAAAGGTCTGGAACGATGCCCACATCAGGCTCCAGCGTGCCGTCCGCCGCCAGAAGGAGCAGGCGGATCGCCACCGCAGTGAAGCTCCCGTGTTCCATCCTGATGATCGCGTCTGGCTCTCCACCAGGAACCTCACACTCTGCCTGCCCTGTAAGAAGCTGAGTCGCCGGTTTGTGGGGCCGTTCAAGGTCCTCCGGAGAGTCAATGAGGTGACATGTAGAGCTCCCCACTAAGTAACAGATCTCACCATCTTTTCATGTTTCTTAATTACTACTTTGATTACTTACCATTTATCTAGTACTCTGTTCTGTCAGTCATCAGGTAGTATTGTTTATGTTTCTTTGTTAGACACTTCTCTTGTTTTGTATTCATTCCATGTTCGTTATCATTAATCTCACACTACTGTTTTCCTGCGTCTATGTTAGAGTAGGCTGCGTTTAGACAGGCAGCCTAATTCTGATATTTTTTTACTAATTGGTCTTTTGAACAATCACATCAGATATTTTCACATCAGATCTTTTCAGAGCTGATCTGATTGGTCTAAAGACCAATTAGTGAAAAAATATCAGAACTGGGCTGCCTGTGTAAACACGACCTTACTGTAAACTGCTCCACCTTGAAGGCTTACCACACAACCAAAGCTATCTGACCACAATGCTTGATGCTGTGTAAATGACTGGTGCTTTTATACTGTTACTTACAGCCATGGAGGCGCCACAGTCTAACTAGCTGGTAGGAAGCAGGTGTGATCATTAGACAGACTAGTTAGGGTAAGGAGTGACAGGAGTGTTCTCTGATTGCCTTAGGCTGAATTCTAAAGCGCTACCCTTGTGAGTGATCTGAAAGGATTGGAGGTGTAAGCAATAGGTGTGTTTGAGCAGTAAGACTAACAAAGCCGACCGTAGACGAAAGTCGCCAACAGATGAAAGTCACGGGAGGTGCATCTGCGACAGCTTAAAGTCGGACGCTGTAGTTGTTTTCCAACAGCAAGGCTCCAATCAACATGGCAGTGTCAACATAGCTGCCATTGTTTATATACGTTTTTCTTTATAAATGTCGAAATAAACATTTCTATACCCCCATATCACACACTCACAAACTGAAAACATAACGTGTACAATTAATTGGTGATAGGTCTCAAATATCACTTTAATTTGTATCCCCCATAGTGTAGTGTCAGGATAAACGTGTATGCAGTGAACGAAGTCAAGCACAGGACACCGAGAGACTGGCAGATGTACTTTACTAATAAACGTAATGAAAAGTACAAAACAACAAAACCTCCAAAACAGGGAGGAACAATAATCGCAATACACCGTCCTGCCGAAAACAAACGGAGAACAATCACACACAACAAACGAATGACAGACAGGGGTTATAAAGGGAAACCATCAACACTAATGGGAAACAGGTGTACACAAAGCAGACCAATCTAGATGATTGCTGAAACCTAGATCGGTGGCAGCTAGTACTCCGGGGACGACGAACGCCGAAGCCTGCCCGAGCAAGGAGGAGCAGCAGCCTCGGCTAAATCCGTGACAGTACCCCCCCCCCCCTTGACGCGTCTCCAGCCGTACGCCGACCCCGGCCTCGGGGACGGCCAGGAGGACGTGGAGCAGGGCGAGTCGGATGACTCCGGTGGAAATCCCTCAGCATGGAGGGGTCTAGGATGTCCCTCCTAGGGACCCAGCACCGTTCCTCCGGACCGTACCCCTCCCACTCCACGAGATACTGCAGGCCCCCCATCCGACGCCTCGAATCCAAGATGGAACGGACTGAGTACGCCGGAGCCCCCTCGATGTCCAATGGGGGCGGAGGAACCTCTCGTACCTCACTCTCCTAGAGTGGACCAGCTACCACCGGCCTGAGGAGAGACACATGGAACGAGGGGTTAATGCGGTAATTAATTGGCAGTTGTAATCTATAGCATACCTCGTTCAATCTCCTCAGGACTTTAAATGGCCCCACAAACCGCCGACCCAGCTTCAGGCAGGGCAGGCGAAGGGGCAGGTTTCGGGTCGAGAGCCAGACCCAATCTCCCGGGGCATACACCGGAGCCTCACTACGGTGGCGATCGGCGCTCGCCTTCTGCCGCCTGATGGCCCGTTGCAGATGGACATGCGCAGCGTTCCATGTCTCCTCCGAGCGCCGAAACCACTCGTCCACCGCAGGGGCTTCGATCTGGCTCTGATGCCAAGGTGCCAGAACCGGCTGATAACCCAGCACACACTGAAAAGGCGTAAGGTTAGTGGAGGAGTGACGGAGTGAGTTTTGAGCTATCTCCGCCCAGGGGATATATACCGACCACTCCCCCTGCCGGTCCTGGCAATAGGACCTCAGAAACCTACCCACATCCTGGTTAACTCTTTCCACCTGCCCATCACTCTCGGGGTGAAAACCTGAGGTAAGGCTAATCGAGACCCCCAGACGTTCCATAAACGCCTTCCAGACTCTAGAGGTGAACTGGGGACCCCGATCAGACACTATATCCTCAGGCACCCCGTAGTGCCGGAAGACGTGTGTAAACAGGGCGTCAGCAGTTTGTAGGGCTGTAGGGAGACCTGGCATAGGAATGAGACGGCAGGCCTTTGAAAACCGATCCACAACGACCAAGATCGTAGTGTTCCCCTGGGAGGGGGGAAGGTCCGTGACAAAATCCACCGATAGGTGAGACCACGGCCATTGTGGAACGGGTAGGGGTTGTAATTTCCCTCTGGGCAGGTGTCTAGGCGCCTTACACTGGGCGCACACCGAGCAGGAGGAAACATAAACCCGCACGTCCTTAGCTAAAGTGGGCCACCAGTACTTCCCACTAAGGCAGAGCACCGTCCGACCAATACCAGGATGACCAGAGGAGGGTGACGTGTGAGCCCAATAGATCAATCGATCACGAACCTCGAGCGGCACGTACTTCCGATCCTCTGGACATTGTGGAGGAGTAGGATCGGTACGTAACGCCCTCTCGATGTCCGCATCAACCTCCCACACCACCGGTGCCACCAGACAAGACTCCGGAAGTATGGGAGTGGGCTCAATGGACCTCTCCTCTGTGTCATACAGTCGGGACAGGGCGTCCGCCTTAGTGTTCTGTGACCCTGGTCTATAGGTGAGTTTAAATACAAATCTGGTAAAGAACATGGCCCACCTTGCCTGGCGAGGGTTTAGCCTCCTCGCAGCCCGGATGTACTCCAGGTTACGATGGTCAGTCAAAATGAGAAAAGGGTGGTTAGCCCCCTCAAGCCAATGTCTCCACACCTTCAGGGCTTGGACTACAGCCAACAGCTCCCTGTCCCCCATGTCATAATTACGCTCCGCCGGACTGAGCTTCTTAGAGAAGAAGGCACAGGGGCGGAGTTTTGGTGGCGTACCCGAGCGCTGAGATAGTACAGCACCAATCCCAGCCTCGGACGCATCCACCTCAACTTGGAACGCCAAAGAGGGATCCGGATGTGCCAGCACCGGAGCCGAGGTAAACAGGTCCTTCAGATGTCTAAACGCCCTGTCCGCCTCAGCCGACCACTGCAGACGCGCCGGACCCCCTTTAGCAGGGAGGTGATGGGAGCTGCTACCTGTCCAAAGCCCCGGATAAACCTCCGGTAGTAATTGGCAAAACCCAAAAACCGCTGCACTTCCTTCACCGTGGTGGGAGTCTGCCAATTACGCATGGCTGAAACGCAGTCAATCTCCATCTCCACCCCTGACGCGGACAACCGATGCCCCAGGAAGGAGATGGACTCCTGGAAGAACAGACACTTCTCTGCCTTCACATACAGGTCATGCTCCAACAGTCTACCAAGCACTCGACGTACCAGGGACACATGCTCGGCGCGTGTAGCGGAGTATATTAGAATGTCATCAATATACACCACTACACCCTGTCCATGCAAGTCCCAGAAAATCTCGTCCACAAACGATTGGAATACTGAAGGAGCATTCATTAAACCGTATGGCATGACAAGGTACTCATAGTGACCCGAGGTTGTACTAAATGCTGTCTTCCACTCATCTCCCTCCCTAATACGCACCAGGTTGTACGCGCTCCTGAGGTCCAATTTTGTGAAGAATCGCGCCCCGTGTAATGACTCCATCATACTAGCAATCAGAGGGAGAGGATAGCTGTACTTGATTGTGATCTGATTGAGACCACGGTAATCAATACACGGGCGTAAACCCCCATCCTTCTTCTTCACAAAAAAGAAACTTGATGACAAAGGGGAAGTGGATGGCCGTATGTATCCCTGTCCCAGAGATTCGGTGACATATGTCTCCATAGCCGCCGTCTCCTCCTGAGACAGAGGATACACATGACTACGAGGAAGCGCAGCGCCTACTTGGAGGTCTATCGCACAATTCCCCTGTCGATGAGGTGGTAATTGAGTCGCCTTCTTTTTACTGAAGGCGAGCGCCAAATCGGCATATTCAGGTGGAATGTGCATAGGGGGAACTTGGTTCGGACTTTCCACCGTCATTGCCCCTACGGAAACACCTACAAACCGCCCGAAACACTGATCAGACCATCCCTTGAGAGCCCTCTGCTGCCATGAAATGTTGGGGTCATGTGACATTAACCAGGGGAGTCCCAACACCACGGGAAACGCAGGAGAATCCATCAAATACAGACCAATTAACTCCTCATGGCCCTCCTGCGTTTTCATCTTGAGAGGTGCTGTGACTTCCCTAATCAATCCTGACCCCAAAGGACGGCTATCTAGGGCATGGATGGGGAAGGGCACATCAACGGGTACAATAGGAATCCCTACCTTATAGGTGAACTGGCGATCTATAAAATTCCCAGCTGCGCCTGAATCTACTAGCGCCTTATGCTGGGAATGCGGAGAGACTTTGGGAAACATAACAGTAATACACATATGCGCACCAGAGAGCTCTGGGTGAGTTGGGTGCCTACTCACCTGGAATGACTCATCAGTGCGCTGCCTACCGCCTCGAATCCCAGGAGACCCTCCCCAGCACCGACCAGCAGTGTGTCCTCTGCGGCCACAGTTGGTGCAGGGGACGGCCTCCCTCCTGACCACTCTCCTGGTCTCCCTAGCACCAGCACCTCCGAGCTCCATAGGGGTCGGCTCGGATGTGCTGGTGGATGGAATGGACGGCCCTGAATCCGGACGTCCGCGGGTAGCCAACAGGGTATCCAGGCGAATAGACATGTCCACCAGTTGGTCGAAGCTGAGGTTGGTTTCCCTGCAGGCCAATTCCCGACGCACGTCCTCCCTCAGGCTACATCGGTAGTGGTCGATGAGGGCCCTCTCATTCCATCCCGCGTTGGCAGCCAGTGTCCGGAAGTCCAGCGCGAACTCCTGTGCGCTCCTTCTCCCCTGCCTGAGGTGGAATAGACGCTCACCCGCCGCCTTACCCTCTGGTGGATGATCGAAAACTGCCCTGAAGCGGCGGGTGAACTCCGCATAGTTGACATTAGCGGCGTCTATTCCCCCCCACTCGGCGTTGGCCCACTCCAGCGCCTTGCCGGACAGACAGGAGATGAGGGCGGACACGCTCTCGTATCCCGAGGGCACCGGGTGGATGGTTGCCAGGTAGAGTTCAACCTGGAGCAGGAAACCCTGACACCCGGCAGCTGTGCCATCATAAGCCCTCGGGAGCGAGAGCCGAATCCCACTGGATCCCGGAGGAGAAGCGATGGGTAATGCCGATGGTGGTGGTATCGTAGGAGGAGGTGTAGGCAGACCCCCTCTTTCCCATCGCTCCATAGTGCTCACCACCCATTCCATGGCGGTGCCGAGAGCCTGTTGTTCAACGCGTTCCTCCACTGATCCAGCTGGCACCGCCGCTCCTGCTGACTCCATGTGAGGTGTGTAATTCTGTCAGGATAAACGTGTATGTGGTGAACGAAGTCAAGCGCAGGACACCGAGAGACTGGCAGATGTACTTTACTAATAAACGTAATGAAAAGTACAAAACAACAAATCCTCCAAAACAGGGAGGAACAATAATCACAATCCACCGTCCTGCCGAAAACAAACGGAGAACAATCACACACAACAAACGAATGACGGACAGGGGTTATAAAGGGAAACCATCAACACTAATGGGAAACAGGTGTACACAAAGCAGACCAATCTGGGCGGCAGGTAGCTTAGTGGTTAAGAGCGTTGTGCCAGTAACCGAAAGGTCGCTGGTTCTAATCCCCGAGCCGACTAAGTGAAAAATCTGTGGATGTGCCCTTGACCAAAGCACTTAACCCTAATTGCTCCTGTAAGTCGCTCTGGATAAGAGCGTCTGCTAAATGACTAATTATTTATTTATATGATTGCTGAAACCTAGATCGGTGGCAGCTAGTACTCCGGGGACGACGAACGCCGAAGCCTGCCCGAGCAAGGAGGAGGAGCAGCCTTGGCTAAATCCGTGACATGTAGCTTTAGAATCGTGGTGAAGTTGGTTCCTGTTTCATGTCATATTCGCGTGGGCCAAGCAAAAACACCCTAATGATTGGTTGACAAATAATGTCTCCCACAATGCAGATGATGGCTGCATTCTGCAGTTGGAGAAAAGCAACAGCAGCGACTTAAAGGCAACTTCATAAAAAACTGCATGATCTTTGATCACATGCAGGACCGTGCACAGACCTTAGGGGGGGCAGGTGCTCAAAATAGAAAAGGGCGGGAAAAAATGAAATCACCTTTCATAATTCATAACTCGAAATTCATAACATACCAACTGCCTCTGTATCCAAAATGTCATAAAGGCCTATTTATTTTCTGCAACAACACACTCACTCATCACACATTGTAAGCAAGCCAGTGACTCCTATGCCTATAGAAGACAAGAGATGATTTACATCAGGAAGAGTGGCTATCAGCTGATTAGAGCGAATGATGGTGTAAATATGCTAGCTAGCGCACTAGTTAGCTATACTGTCGAAACAAACTAGTTTTTACTTGATTTGAGTTTGTTCTGCTGCTGACATCTGCCTCTTACTAACAAGCAGTCAAATTGCCCCATTCTTTGTCCCTAACAGTGGGAGACAGATCCAACTCAAAAGTAGCCTCCTACCAGTATTCAAGTCTCCCTGCCCAGCACCCGCAGCCACTGCATGCAAGTCAGACAAGTGCACTCTTGGAGCGGGAGGGTGGGGGAGGGGGAATTTTTGGAGATTCAAGAGCTTATGAAATTTGCTAATTTGATGTGCAATTCGTTAGCTAGGTTGCAATGGAGCCTGCTTCGCCTAGAATAGCTAACAAATGTTTCCAGCGCTGTAAAGCCGTGTTTATTACGCTCTTGTCCTGGACAATATTGACAATCTGGAGTTCCAATACGGCAATTGTTTGCTAGCGGAGGATTACAGGAATGAGGTGGCTATGCTTAGCAAACAAATCTAAATTCTGCGCAAACTTATGGGGAAAATGCAAGTTGGAACTTTCTCAACTCCTATGGCTGGACGCCGCTTGGGGCTGATGGATGTTTTCCCCCCTTGTCATCTGTCCCTATCCGAATGGCCTGTGCTAACTGGAACTTGCCTGCCAAGGAAGTCGTCTCCATCTGCTTCTCCTCCTCCATCCTGTAGTGAAGTAGACGGAGAACAGCAAGAAGAATGTTCCAATCAGCGCTGGTTCCATGTCACAAGTCGTGGAAACCGAAGGCAGCGGACGGGAGTGACTGCGACAGGTTCGTAGCAGATTGACATAAGGAATAGCTTCACTGCACTGGTGCCTGATCTACCTGCACCTTCTTCGTTGGGATTGCCTGTGTCTGCAACGACGGTGCTGACTCCAACTACGCTGACTCCAGCAGCGGCTTCGTCGTCGAGTTCGGCTCCTTTCCCTCTCTCTGGATCTGACAGGGCACTGCCTGCTGTGGGAGGTCTGGACCTATCGCCGGGAGCAGTGGCCGTACACTATACTGCTTCTCGTGGGCCCGTGAAAGGTTCAACAAATTGTGTGAGGGGTAGGAATGGGTGGATTTCTCCATTCCCTTCTCCGGCCGTTGTATTGGCCAGTTCAATGGTGAGAAATGTCTCAGACCCTGGAGCAAAATCTTTATGCTATCCAGGAGCACGAGTACAGGACATCAATAAGCTGCACCCAAACATTTTAAACCAGCATCAGGAAATTGAGTTTATCACAGTTCATGTGGGATTCAATGACATTATGAAGGACAGCTCAGAACAGCTGAAGATGGATTTTAAAGATCTGATTGGGTCCCCATAATATCTGTCCCTCTGCCCTCCCTAAATCGTGGCATTGAATGGTTCAGCAGACTTTTAGCCCTCCATAACAGGCTACGAGACTACTGCAGCTCTGTGGGTGAAACATTTAACATGGTACCTTCTGGAAACAAAGCTTGTTTTATAAGGTGGATGGGATCCACCCAAATAATTTGGGTTCCTGGATCATTTTTACAGCATTATAAGGCTGCGTTGAGAGAATGACTTATCAATGACCCAAGCCCATAAGCATGTCTACCTCTGCTAGGCTCCCCAGTAAAGCAATGAAAACAATCAAGCATCCCAGAAAAGTGCAAAAAATGGCCCACGTTAACATATGTAGCTTAAGAAACAAGGTTCATTAAATCAATAATTTGCTAGTAACAGATGACATTCATATTCTGACAATCTCTGAAACTCACTTAGATAATACCTTTAATGATACAGTGGTAGCAATACATGGTTATAAGAGCTACAGAAAAGACAGAAATGCCAAAGGTGGAGGTGTTGCCGTTTTATATTCAGAACCACATTCCTGTAAAGCTTAGAGAGGATCTCATGTTAAACACTGTTGAAGTAATATGGCTACAGGTTCATCTGCCTCACCTAAAGCCCATTCTGGTGGGATGCTGCTATAGACCACCAAGTGCTTGTTACTCTACTCCCGCTCTCCCGCTTGACGTCACCGGTCTACTAACCACCGGTCCTGGCAACCCATCTTTACGCAAACCTGGCAACCATAATTTCACACACCTGCGCCCCATCATCAGTCACACCTGGACTTCATTACTACCTTCATTACTTAACATTTATCTAGCACTCTGTTTTGACAGTCATCAGGTAGTATTGTTTGTGTTTCCATGTCAGACGCTTCTCTTGTTTTGTATCGTTCCATGTTCGTTATCATTAAACTCACTAACTGCACCTGCTTCCTGACTCCCTGCATCTGCATTACAGAATACTACCTCAACAAATGGAAGCAGCAGTTAATCAAGACATCTCCCAGATGGTCAGTGAACAGGGACACCTACTTCGTCAACACCACGACCAGCTGGCTCATTTGGGAACGGCTATCGATGAGGTTGTTCTTCAACGAGTCGACATTACTCACGGGGAGTCATCTCCAAACAGTGGAGGATTCTCTACCACAAGTCGACCCAGCGAGCCAGTACCCCAGCCCATTCAGCGGTCTGTCCTGGTCAGCGATGCCCGATTGTCCCTCCCGGACAAATATGATGTTGCTTCCTACTCCAGTGCTCCCTCTATTTCGCTCATCAAATGGGAGCCCCCACCACCGAGAGGTCCAAGGTTGCCACGGTTATTTCTCTGCTGACTGGACGGGCGTTGGAGTGGGCCACGGCCGTCTGTGAGAGAGGAGAGAAGGAGCTGGGTTCCTATGAGGGGTTCATGGCTCTGTTCACCTTTCGGACAGTGGCAGAATCCAGCGGATGAAATGAGCCGGCGCTCCACACCCTATTCAGAAGAGGATTGCACAAAGAGGTCCAGACGGAGTTGGCGTGCCGAGACGACAACCTATCCTTGGACGCCCTCATCGCGATGGCCATCCGTCTGAATAACCTGCTTTGGGAGCGTCGGTACCCCCATCGCCTCTCTCCCTCCTCCATTGATCGTTCTGAGTCAGAGCCTGAACCCATGGAGGTGGGGGCCACACACCTCTATGCAGCTGAGTGACGCCGTTGTAGACAGTTGGGGCTGTGTCCTTATTGCGGACAGGAGGGGCACCAGCTTCAACAGTGTCCGGTACGTTCTAACCAGGGATCCACGAGAGCAGAGGGACAGCCACGTGACCATCCGTCTCCTGGGTTAGGTGTGAGTATTCCATCATCACTTTCGCCAAACCTTTCCTAGTATCGATTTCACTGGCTGGCTGTCATTCATGTTTTGTTTCTCCAGTGCCGCAGGGAATTTTATTGACCAGGCCCTCGCCTCCTTCCTTAACATCCCCTCATACCCGCTCTCCTCTCCTTGTCCGGTTCAAGCACTGGATAGTCAACCACTAGGATCCGGGACAATCACACACATCACAGCACCACTCACCCTCACCGTGGAATCCATACATCAATAAAGCCTTCCCTTCCTCATCATCAATGCACCCGTACACAAGATCATCCTTCCATGGCTTCAACGTCATAATCCCACCATCTCATGGCCGAGGATGAAAATCACCGACTGGGCACCCGAATCCCGGAAGACCTGCTTTTCCTTTCCCTGCGGTTCCACGTCGGTTGAGAGTCCTGTGGTTGCCCTTCAGTCCAACATCCCGGAGGTATACCAGGATCTTCTGGAGGTTTTTTCCAAGACCCGCACCACCTGTCTCGCTCCTCATCACCCCTGGGACTGTGCCATCGACCTGCTTGCAGGCTCTGCGCGGCCGCATCTACCCTCTGTCGGTGGCTGAAACCAAGGCTATGGAGGAGTACATCCAGGAGGCGCTCCAGCAGGGTTTCATTTGCACGTCCACCTCCCCTGCGTCGGCAGTTTTCTTCTTTGTGGCCAAGAAGGACGGAGGGTTGCGCCCGTGCATCGATTATAGAAATCTGAATTCCATCACCACGAAGTACCACTACCCTCTCCCGTTGGTGCCGGCCACAATCGGGCCCGTTTTTTTACCAAGTTGGACCTGCGGAGTGCCTACAATTCATTAAGAACTTTAGCTCGATCGCCTCTCCTCTCACTTCTCTCCTCAAGGGTGGTCCCCGGAAGTTGGGGTGGAATCCTGCAGCTGACGAAGCCTTCCACTTACTGAAGGGACTTTTCACCACTGCCCCGTTGCTCAAACATCCAGATCCTACGCTGCCGTTCTTGGTGGAGGTGGACGCTTCAGAAGTAGGTGTGGGGGCTGCCCTGTCCCAACATCAAGGTAATCCACAGAAATTGTATCCATGTGCATATTACTCTAAAAAGTTATGTCTCCTGCAGATAGGAACTATGATGTTGGCGATCGGGAGCTCCTGGCGGTGAAGTTGGCATTAGAGGAGTGGAGACACTGGCTGGAGGGCGCCCAGGACCCATTTCTCATCCTCACCGACAATCGGAACCTAGAGTACTTGGCGACCTAACCCGCGCCAAGCAAGGAGGGCCCTTTTCTTCACCAGATTTGATTTCACGCTGACATATCGACCAGGGTCAAAAAATATCAAAGCCGACTCCCTGTCCCGTCTCTACAATTCAGGAGAGGTTCCTGTCTTGAGTGCACCCATAATTCCGCCCTCTCGAGTTGTAGCCCCCATGCTCTGGGACATAGATGTGGACATTTACCAGGCCCTGGAGCGCACCTACGTTCCCACGGGGATAAGGGATCGGTTGTTGACCTGGGTGCATACAGCTGTCATCGCTGGACATCCAGGTATCACCCGCATCATTCAGTCCATCTCTGGAAAGTACTGGTGGCCCACCTTGGCGCAGGACGTCACTCGTTATGTCAACTCCTGTTCCGTATGTGCCCAATCCAAATCCCCCCGGAACGCTCCAGTAGGGAAACTCCTTCCCCTTCCCGTGCCTCAGCATCCCTGGTCTCATCTGTCCATTGATTTTGTCACTGATCTCCCCTCTTCTGATGGTTTTACCACCATTTTTGTGATAGTGGACAGATTCTCTAAATCATGCCATTTTCATCCCTCTCTCTGGTCTCCCTACAGCTATCCAGGTCACTGAGGCATTGTTCCAGCAGGTCTTCCGGCACTATGGCCTTCCGGAGGATATCAGGGGGAATGGGCCCGATTCCTTCCCTGGGCTGAATACACCCAGAATTAATTGCGACACTCTTCCACCAGGCTGACTCCCTTCCAGTGTGTTCTGGGTTATCAGCCAGTCCTGGCTCCGTGGACTTCAAGCCAGACCAAAGCTCCTGTGGTGGACGAGTGGTTCAGGCGTGCAGAAGAGGTATGGAATGATGGACACGTGAGACTCCAGCACGCCGTCTGCCGTCAGAAAGAGCAGGCGGATCGCCACCGCAGTGAAGCTCCCGTGTTCCATCCTGGTGATCACATCTGGCTCTCCACCAAGAACCTTCCGCTCCGCCTTCCCTGTAAGAAGGGGGGGGGGGGGGGGGGGGGTACTGTTATGTCTACTCCCGCTCTCCCGCTCCGGTGCTCAATGTCACCGGTCTACTAACCACCGGTCCTGACAACCCATCTTTACGCACACCTAGCAACCATCATTACGCACACCTGCGCCCCATCATCACTCACACCTGGACTTCATTACTACCTTCACTACTTACCATTTATCTAGCACTCTGTTTTGTCAGTCATCAGGTAGTATTGTTTGTGTTTCCATGTCAGACGCTTCTCTTGTTTTGTATCGTTCCATGGTCATTATCATTAAACTCACTAACTGCAACTGCAACTGCTTCCTGACTCCCTGTGTCTGCATTACAGTGCTAACAGTCAGTATCTGGATAGCGTGTGAAATGCTGGATAATGTATGTGATATCAACAGAGAGGTTTATTTTCTGGGTGATTTAAATATTGACTGGCTTTCATCAGGCTGCCCATTCAAGAGAAAGTTTCAAACTGTAACTAGTGCCTGCAACCTGGTTCAGGTTATCAGTCAACCTACCAGGGTAGTTAAACAGCACAGGAATTAAATCATCAACATGTATTGATCACATCTTTACTAATGCTGCAGGAATTTACTTTAAAGCAGTATCCAAATCCATCGGATGTTGTGATCACAATATAGTAGCGTTCACAATATAGTAGCCATATCTAGGAAAACCAAAGTTCCAAAGGCTGGGCCTAATATAGTGTATAAGTGGTTTTGTAGTGATTCCTATGTTGTTGATGTAAAGAATATTTGTTGTCCGTGGTGTGTAATGAGGAGCAACCAGATGCTGCACTTGACACATTTATGAAATTGCTTATCCCAGTTACTAATAAGCATGCACCCATTAAGAAAATGACTGTAAAGACTGTTAAATCCCTGTGGCTTGATGAGGAATTGAAAATGTGTATGGTTGAGAAGGATGAGGCAAGAGGAATTGCAAATAAGTCTGGCTGCACAACCGATTGGCAAACGTATTGCAAATTGAGAAATCATGTGACTAAACTGAATAAAAAGAAAAAGAAACTACACTATGAAACAAAGATAAATGACAAAGAATGATAGTAAAAAAGCTTTGGAGCACCTTAAATGAAATTTTGGGCAAAAAGGCAAACTCAGCTCCATCATTCATTGAATCAGATGGCTAATTCATCACAAAATCCACTGATATTGCCAACTACTTTAATGACTTTTTCATTGGCAAGATTAGTAAATTTAGGCATGACATGCCAACAACAAACGCTGACACTACACATCGAAGTACAGTGAGGGAAAAAAGTATTTGATCCCCTGCTGATTTTGTACGTTTGCCCACTGACAAAGAAATGATCAGTCTATCATTTTAATGGTAGGTTTATTTGAACAGTGAGAGACAGAATAAATAAATAAAATCCAGAAACATGTATGTCAAAAATGTTATAAATTGATTTACATTTTAATGAGGGAAATAAGTATTTGACCCCCTCTCAATCAGAAAGATTTCTGGCTCCCAGGTGTCTTTTATACAGGTAACGAGCTGAGATTAGGAGCACACTCTTAAAGGGAGTGCTCCTAATCTCAGCTTGTTACCTGTATAAAACACACCTGTCCACAGAAGCAATCAATCAATCAGATTCCTAACTCTCCACCATGGCCAAGACCAAAGAGCTCTCCAAGGATGTCAGGGACAATATTGTAGACCTACACAAGGCTGGAATGGGCTACAAGACCATCGCCAAGCAGCTTGGTGAGAAGGTGACAACAGTTGGTGCGATTATTCGCAAATGGAAGAAACACAAAATAACTGTCAATCTCCCTCGGCCTGGGGCTCCATGCAAGATCTCACCTCGTGGAGTTGCAATGATCATGAGAACGGTGAGGAATCAGCCCAGAACTACACAGGAGTATCTTGTCAATGATCTCAAGGCAGCTGGGACCATAGTCACCAAGAAAACAATTGGTAACACACTACGCCGTGAAGGACTGAAATCCTGCAGCGCCCGCAGGTAGCTAAGTGGTTAAGAGCGTTGTGCCAATAACCGAAAGGTCGCTGGTTCAAATCCCTGAGCCGATTAGGTGAAAAATCTGTCGATGTGCCGTTGAGCAAGGCACTTAACCCTAATTGCTCCTGTAAGTCGCTCTGGATAAGAGCGTCTGCTAAATGAATAAAAAATGTAAAAAAATAAATGTCCCCCTGCTCAAGAAAGCACATATACATGCCCGTCTGAAGTTTGCCAATGAACATCTGAATGATTCAGAGGAGAACTGGGTGAAAGTGTTGTGGTCATTTGAGACCAAAATTGAGCTCTTTGGCATCAACTCAACTCGCCATGTTTGGAGGAAAAGGAATGCTGCCTATGACCCCAAGAACACCATCCCCACCGTCAAACATGGAGGTGGAAACATTATGCTTTTGGGGTGTTTTTCTGCTAAGGGGACAGGACAACTTCACCGCATCAAAGGGACGATGGACGAGGCCATGTACCGTCAAATCATGGGTGAGAACCTCCTTCCCTCAGCCAGGGCATTGAAAATGGGTCGTGGATGGGTATTCCAGCATGACAATGACCCAAAACACACGGTCAAGGCAACAAAGGAGTGGCTCAAGAAGAAACACATTAAGGTCCTGGAGTGGCCTAGCCAGTCTCCAGACCTTAATCCCATAGAAAATCTGTGGAGGGAGCTGAAGGTTCGAGTTGCCAAACGTCAGCCTCGAAACCTTAATGACTTGGAGAAGATCTGCAAAGAGGAGTGGGACAAAATCCCTCCTGAGATGTGTGCAAACCTGGTGGCCAACTACAAGAAATGTCTGACCTTTGTGATTGCCAACAAGGGTTTTGCCACCAAGTACTAAGTCATGTTTTGCAAAGGGGTCAAATACTTATTTCCCTCATTAAAATGCAAATCAATTTATAAAAATTTTGACATGCGTTTTTCTGGATTTTTTTGTTGTTATTCTGTCTCTCACTGTTCAAATAAACCTACCATTAAAATTATAGACTGATAATTTATTTGTCAGTGGGCAAACGTACAAAATCAGCAGGGGATCAAATACTTTTTTCCATCACTGTATATCAGACCAAATTATGAAAGACAAGCATTTGTCGTGACGTGCCTTTCATTATTGTGATGACTATTATTTATAGAATAATTATCTACTATGTTTAAGTGCCACTAGATTAAATTAATCATGTAACAATTAACTCATTAGGAATTTGGGGCACCACGGGAAAAGTTTAACGAGTTACCGTTTCCCGAATTATCTCTAAAGATATCTTGATATCTCCTATCATTTAACAGTAATTTATTAATCATTTACCTCATATCAGTCTCATTCTGAAAGTCGTAGGCTCTTTAAGTCTGCACAATCCCGGGTCTTACTGATCATTCCATACCACACAAAATGATTTAATTATTTATTTATTGCCCCGTGTAGCTCAGTTGGTAGAGCATGGCGCTTGCAACGCCAGGGTTGTGGGTTCGTTTCCCACGGGGGGCCAGTATGAAAAAATGTATGCGCTCACTAACTGTAAGTCCTTCTGGATAAGAGCGTCTGCTAAATGACTAAAATGTAAAATGTATTTACTAACTAATTAAAAATGATAACACAAGATACAAACACATACACGGTATAGGTAGGGATTAGAAACTTAATACAATGAAAACGGGCCCCTAGTGGACTAACAAAATATGACACTTGTCACAAAAGATGACGATTTAAAGAGAGAGAGAGAGTGAGAGAAAACACTTGGATACACATGGACCTATACTCATAGTAATCCTAATAATTTGCCAAGAACTGCCGCCCGTTTGGTAAGAAGTAATGCATGTATTTACGTGTGTGTCTTCGTCGTCTCTGTTGGACCCAGGCCTTCGTGGGAAGGGTCGATTGGGCCTTCTCTTTTCAGATGGCCTTTTAGATGTAAGGTTCAGATGTAAGGCTCAGATTGTCCACAAGAGGTCACAATGTCCTTTTTCTTAGTCGTCTCTTTACTTTCACTCGTTCTGGAAGTGGTCTTCTGAGGACGGCTAATCAGCCGTGTCGATGATCCCCTGTGGGGTGATGAGAGCAGTGTAGTAGACGATGGTTTGAAGAGAGTAACAGGATGGTCCCACTTAAATTCACCTTCTTAGATACAGTACTTAGAACAGCTACTCAGCCGTAACATTGATTGTTAGTGGAGGCAACTTTGTCGTCTTCACCTCGTGTTGATTTTCAGGGTCGGGACCAATATGGACAACAGCTGCAGCTTGAGGTCCGTCTAGTCTGATCTGATAATTCTTATCTCAGTCTTTTTGGAACTCTGGTAAAGAGGGGCGTTTCCGTCATACTGACAGGCTCTCTGAGCTCCCTCGGGCGTGGCTAGTTACGAGGCAAAAGTATTATTATCACTATGATTTTGTAAGAAAGCTAAAATCACATTCCTATCTTCACAGAAACATTGTCTTCCTCCTTGATATTTTCTACACAAGGTAAAGGATGTAAACCTGGCATACACAGTGTAAAAGCTCTTCAAGTCACAATGTTTTCGTTATAACACATTTATACATTTTTAATGACATCACAAAATAGACATTAATTTTCCATATTCCCCCTCCCGTGGTTAAGAGGGTTTGGATGTTGTCTGCCATTGTCTTGGCTGCCATTGTCTGCCATTGTCTGCCAAGTCGCTCTGGATAAGAGCGTCTGCTAAATGACTAAAATGTAAATGTAAATGTAATATGAGGCCTTTGATCCTCACCCAGGGAGAGTCATGACACATTGTACTTTTGAATTCCGTAAAATGAGTGTGGAAGAGGTGAGCCTGTTACCAACCCTTAGTAAACATTTGGAAAAAATTGTGTTTGACTAGATACAATGCTATTTTACAGTAAACAAATTGACAACAGACTTTCAGCACGCTTATAGGGAAGGACATTCAACAAGCACAGCAGTTACACAAATGACTGATGATTGGCTGAGAGAAATTGATGATAAAAATATTGTGGGGACTGTTTTGTTAGACTTCAGTGCAGCTTTTGACATTATTGATCATAGTCTGCTGCTGGAAAAATGTATGTGTTATGGCTTTACACCCCCTGCTATATTGTGGATAACAAGTTATCTGTCTAACAGAGCACAGAGGGTGTTCTTTAATGGAAGCCTCTCCAACATAATCCAGGTAGAATCAGGAATTCCCCAGGGCAGCTGTCTAGGCCCCTTACCTTTTTCAATCTTTACTAACGACATGCTTTGAGTAAAGCCAGTGTGTCTATGTATGCGGATAACTCAACACTATACACGTCAGCTACCACAGCGACTGAAATGACTGCAACACTTAACAAAGAGCTGCAGTTAGTTTCAGAATGGGTGGCAAGGAATAAGTTAGTCCTAAATATTTCAAAAACTAAAAGCATTGTATTTGGGACAAATCATTCACTAAACCCTAAACCTCAACTAAATCTTGTAATTAATAATGTGGAAATTGAGCAAGTTGAGGTGACTAAACTGCTTGGAGTAACCCTGGATTGTAAACGGTCATGGTCAAAACATATTGATACAACAGTAGCTAAGATGGGGAGAAGTCTGTCCATAATAAAGTGCAGCTCTGCTTTCTTAACAGCACTATCAACAAGGCAGGTCCTACAGGCCCTAGTTTTGTCGCACCTGGATTATTGTTCAGTCATGTGGTCAGGTGCCACAAAGAGGGACTTAGGAAAATTGCAATTGGCTCAAAACAGGGCAGCACGGCTGGCCCTTGGATGTACACAGAGAGCTAACATTAATAATATGTATGTCAATCTCTCCTGGCTCAAAGTGGAGGAGAGATTGACTTCATGTATTTGTGAGAGGTATTGACATGTATTGACATGTTGAATGCACCGAGCTGTCTGTTTGAACTACTGGTACACAGCTCAGACACCAATGCATACCCCACAAGACATGCTACCAGAGGTCTCTTCACAGTCCCCAAGTCCAGAACAGACTATGGAAGGAGCACAGTACTACATAGAGCCATGACTACATGGAACTCTATTCCACATCAAGTAACTCATGCAAGCAGTAAAATTTGATTTAAAAAACAGATAAAAATACACCTTATGGAACAGCAGGGACTGTGAAGAGACACAAACACAGGCACAGACACATGCTTACACACACATGATAACATACACACTATACACACACATACACATGGATTTTGTGTTGAAGATATGTGGTAGTAGAGTAGTGGCCTGAGGACACACTTGTGTTGTGAAATATGTTGTGAATGTATTGTGATGTTTTTAAAGTTGTATAACTGCCTTAATTTTGCTGGACCCCAGGAAGAGTAGCTACTGCTTTGGCAGCAGCAAATGGGGATACTTAATAAATAGAAATACAAATACATGTTTTTTGTCAAGTTCATGCAGTCGACATGTAGGCACAAGTCGGACAATATTTATCTGCATAATGCAACACACTTTGAAAGCCGGTCTGATGGTCACTAACTAGACAAAATGTATCTGCCCGAACGTGCCCGTTGTTTCTGGACAGGGCCATTAATTTCAGTTGTGGAAAAAGCACCCAATGGTCATACTTGAGTAAAAGTAAAGAAACCTTAATAGAAAATGACTCAAGTAATAGTTAAAGTCACCTAGTAAAATACTACTTGAGTAAAAGTCTAAAAGTATTTGGTTTTAAATATACTTAAGTATCAAAAGTAAATGTAAACGTATAAATCATTTCAAATTCCCTATATTAAGCAAACCAGTCTGCAACATTTTCTTGTTTTAAAAATTTACGGAAAGCCAGGGCCACACTCCAACACTCAGACATAATTTACAAACGAAGCATTTGCATTTAGTGAGTTCGCCAGATTAGAGCCAGTAGGGATGACCAAGGATGTTCTCTTGATAAGTGTGTGAATTGGACCATGTTCCTGTTCTGCTAAGCATTCAAAATGTAACGAGTACTTTTCGGTGTCAGGGAAAATGTACAGTGCATTCGGAAAGTATTCAGACCTTTTGACTTTTTCCACATTTTGTTACATTACAGCCTTATTCTAATATGAATTAAATAAAATATTTTCCTCATCAATCTACACACAATACCCCATAATGACAATGCGAAAACAGGTTTTTAGATATTTTTGGAAATGTATTAAAAATAAGAAACATGAATACCTTATTTACATGTATTCAGACTGTTTGCTATGAGACTCAAAATTGAGCTCAGGTGAATCCTGTTTCCAATTAGATGTTTCTAAAACTTGATTGGAGTCCACCTGTGGTAAATTCAATTGATTGGACATTATTTAGAAAGGCACACACCTGTCTATATAAGGTCCCACAGTTGACAGTGCATGTCAGAGCAAAAACCAAGCCATGAGGTCGAAGGAATTGTCCGTAGAGATCTGAGACAGGATTGTGTCGAGGCACAGAGCTGGGGAAGGGTACCAAAAAATGTCTGCAGCATTAAAGGTCCCCAAGAACACAGTGGCCTACATCATTCTTAAATGGAAGAAGTTTGGAATCCCCAAGGCTCTTTCTAGAACTGGCTGCCCGGCCAAACTGAGCAATCGGGGGAGAAGGGCCTTGGCCAGGGAGGTGACCAAGAACCCGATGGTCACTCTGACAGAGCTCCAGAGTTCCTCTGTGGAGATGGGAGAACCTTCCAGAAGGACAACCATCTCTGCAGCACTCCACCAATCAGGCCTTTATGGTATAGTGGCCAGATGGAAGCCACTCCTCAGTAAAAGGCACATGACAGCCCACTTGGAGTTTGCCAAAAGGCACCTAAAGGACTCTCAGACAATTCTCTGGTCTGATGAAACCAAGATTGAACTCTTTGGCCTGAATGCCAAGCGTCACGTCTGGAGGAAACCTGGCACCATCCCTACGGTGAAGCATGGTGGTGGCAGCATCATGCTGTGGGGATGTTTTTCAGCGGCAGGGACTGGGAGACTAGTCAGGATCGAGGGAAAGATGAACGGAGCCAAGTACAGAGATCCTTGATGAAAACCTGCTCCAGAGCGCTCAGGACCTCAGACTGGGCGAAGGTTCACCTTCCAACAGGACAACGACCCTAAGCACACAGCCAAGACAACGCAGGAGTAGCTTTGGGACAAGTCTCTGAATGTCCTTGAGTGGCCCATCCAGAGCCCGGACTGGAACACAATCAAACATCTCTGGAGAGACCTGAAAATAGCTGTGCATCAACGCTCCCCATCCAACCTGAAAGACCTTGAGAGGATCTGCAGAGAAGAATGGGAGAAACTCCCCAAATACAGGTGTGCCAAGCTTGTAGCGTCTTACCCAAGAAGACTTGAGGCTGTAATCACTGCCAAAGGTGCTATGCTTTGACTTCTTTCTCCCCTCCCTCTCCATATGAAATCTTGCGTCTTGTGACGGCCGGCCGCCCAACAACCTGCCCGCTTGACCCTATCCCCTTCTCTCTTCTCCAGACCATTTCCGTAGACCTTCTCCCTTACCTCACCTCGCTCATCAACTCATCCTTGACCGCTGGCCATGTCCCTTCCGTCTTCAAGAGAGCGAGAGTTGCACCCCTCCTCAAAAAACCTACACTCGATCCCTCCGATGTCAACAACTACAGACCAGTATCCCTTCTTTCTTTTCTCTCCAAAACTCTTGAGCGTGCCGTCTCTAGCCAACTCTCCTGCTATCTCTCTCTGAATGACCTTCTTGATCCAAACCAGTCAGGTTTCAAGACTGGTCATTCAACTGAGACTGCTCTTCTCTGTGTCACGGAGGCTCTCTGCACTGCTAAAGCTAACTCTCTATCCTCTGCTCTTATCCTTCTAGACCTATCTGCTGCCTTTGATACTGTGAACCATCAGATCCTCCTCTCCACCCTCTCCGAGTTGGGCATCTCCGGCGCTGCTCACTCTTGGATTGCATCCTACCTGACAGGTCGCTCCTACCAGGTGGCGTGGCGAGAATCTGTCTCCGCACCACGTGCTCTCACCACTGGTGTCCCCCAGGGCTCAGTTCTAGGCCCTCTCCTATTCTCTCTATACACCAAGTCACTTGGCTCTGTCATATCCTCACATGGTCTCTCCTATCATTGCTACGCAGACGACACAATTAATTTTCTCCTTTCCCCCTTCTGATAACCAGTTGGCGAATCGCATCTCTGCATGTCTGGCAGACATATCAGTGTGGATGTCGGATCACCACCTCAAGCTGAATCTCGGCAAGACGGAGCTGCTCTTCCTCCCGGGGAAGGACTGCCCGCTCCATGATCTCGCCATCACGGTTGACAACTCCATTGTGTCCTTCTCCCAGAGTGCAAAGAACCTTGGCGTGACCCTGGACAACACCCTGTCGTTCTCTGAGTAAAGTAAAACTTCTAAAAAATATAAATAGTAAAGTACTGTTACCCCAAAAAACGGCTTAAGTACTACTTTAAAGTATTTTACTTAAGTACTGTACACCACTGATTAATTTACAGGCTTAATTGTCTCCATAGTTCCTGAGAGGGGAAAATGTAACCATTTGTGATTCATACATTGAAATTGTATTGAAGCAGGAGGGCCAGTAGGGAGCACCCTTCCCTCCCTGTAAATAAATACAAAGATACTGTATTTCCAACTGTGAACTATAGTCAAGTAGAGGCAATACAGAGCTAATAAAGAATAAATATAAGAAGAAAATGAGTCAATACACCAGTCAAGAGATGGCAAAAGTATTTTTATTAAATAAAGAATAAATTACTATAAATAATACATGAATATATAAATAACGAATGCAATACTGAAATTACATCTCAGTGTATCAACAACTTTTAAGAAAAGTGGGTTTTAAATCAAACGATAAGAGGAAAGTCACAGCCGAAAGTTTCACTGCTGTTTTTAAGAGATGTGGAATGATTTGAGTTACGGGAGTTTTAGTGATGTATTGTTATTAGTGGTTGATTGATGTACACACCACGTTCAAAAATGGTTAATGTATTGTGAGCTGGGGATATCCTTAAATGAAAATGACAGAAGGACAAAAGGACCTGACATGCACACATAAAAACACTGTATAGAAACAAGTGTTTTTTTGTATTATTTAAATTGTTCCTTGAAAAACGTCTTCACTAAAACCACACTAAAGATATACAACTACACATTTCCAAACGTTACGACACCAAACTGAGTCACTTCTCACTCACACACACATACAAACACACACACGCTGTATGATTGTATAAAACTTTTGCAGGGAAACCCCTTTTAAGATACAGTTTAGATCAAAAGTGAATTGTTCGATAAATATAGTGAAACTGAATTGTTTTTAGGCTACTTCTGGAATACCTGTGCTCTATCGTAAATAGTGCATAATAGAACACTATCGAAGGGTGATTTCCGTAAGAAACCTTGGTAAACATTACCATGTCATAACTGATCGGTTATATTTGGAATGATCACTCTAGTAATGGAGGACTTCTTGTAAACATGCACTGGGCATGGGTCACCAGATGAAGTGGAGGGAGTGAATAGGAGGAAGTGAAGTAAACCATAGAGATAGATAGAGGACTCAAAAGAGATGTTTATCTAAGTCTATGAGTAAACCATACCCAGGCCTTTCCTGTCACAGGGTGAGAATGCGCAGGGAAGCACTGCCCTCATGTGGCAGAGAGAAGGAAGGCCGGTATAAAATATAATTGGCACATCACTTTGACATCAGCGCTTTCAGAAAAGCACACAAAAGTTATGTATGGTAAAGAACATTTCAGACTGTGATTTCTATATTTTTGTGCAATTTAAAGATAAAGTGACAAAATAGCTATATTGTAAATAAAAAAGCTCTTTGTTTGTCAATTTATATTTACGTCACAATGCTTCGGTGGAAGTTCTGAGGTACTTATGTACCAGCCCCGTCATAAAGGATTTAAGCACAAAATCAATTATTATAGTGGCAGCTACATAACATACTGTATACTTACAGGGCAAGGATGAGTGGAGCACAAGGCGAGCGGAAAAATAAAATCCATTTTTTATGAATAAAGGGAATTACCTCGAATTTGAAGTACTTCATTTCATTCATTCCCTTCAATCCCAAAATGCTTTGAGTTGTAGTGTTTCCCCTAAGATTTGTTTTAGCAACGGTGGCAGAGTTAGCGGGGGGGGTGGAAGGGGTGGATGGGGTCATCTTTGGGTCTTCCTGCAGGGGGCGGCGGATGGGTTCTTCCTGGAGCATACATCTACACATCTACATTATAACAAAAATAACAAAAAATGTTTTGCAGTGGCAGCGACGATTATTGCGCCGCTGCTAAATGCATATAGGGGAAACACTTGGGTTGCCCTTGTTTTGGATTGCTGGATCAAAGGTGTCACTCGGATGTGAGTGTGGGTGGTTTAGGATGATGGGCGGAGGAAAGGGAGACGTAGGACGTGTTTTGGAATGAACGCTCTCCTAACATGATATTTTGAGTGACAATGAATTCCACATCTATAATGTTCTCCAAAGCATGCAGTGATGCTCATATCACAACATAGATTTGTCTATCAATATCTTTTTATCTCTCTGTTTATCTCTCTCTTTCCTTAATCCCGAGTCCTAAATTTAAAGGTTGCTCTCTTGAGTGTTGTTGGAGGAGATGGGATGCAGACCTCCGTTGTCGTTGAGTCTCCTGGCGCGGTAGGTTTCATAGTGGATGTTGTGGGTGACTTCCTTCAGGTCCTGGAGGTGAGACCTGGGAGGGAGAGTGGAGAGAGGGCAGGCATTAGCTGGTAGCTACATACAGGTGGATTTGGTCACTAAGGTCAACTTCAATGCCATTAGAAACTCATCTGTAAGTGTATTGTAAGAATAGTTAAGTATGTTGCTGGTATAAAGCATTAGTAAAATATAGATCAATGTACGATTGATTGCTTTACCTGATGAGGAAATCTCGTAGCAGTGCAAATTCGCAGTGATTGGGGTTTTCAACTGCAACAAAATACAAGAAAGAACCCATTTGTCATAAAAAATCTAAATCACATTTGCTTCACATATCCGAGCCTGGGCCCAATTACAGTATAACCTCCATAAATCCATTCCCTCTGACTCACTGAGGAGAAAGGTCAACATAATACACTTAGCATTAATATAGGACCTAATGAATTATATTGATGTTATAAATAAACCTACCTTCTACCACACCCCAGGCTGTCTTCCTCCCCAGAACCCGTTTGCCGTTCACTTGGTACTCCTTGTCGCTGCCCACCACCGCAAAGGGCATGGCCTCCTGTGAACAGACTCGTTTAAACAGGGTTCAATCGGACGAGGAAAACATAGGAGATTTATCAGGCCCGTGCAATAGACAGTCAGCAGTTATTATTCTTCAAAGGAGGGGTGTCAGAAAGATAGCTAAATTGACAAAGAACCAGAAAGATAGAATGAGATAAATAATCTGATATTCATTTGAAATTAATTTAAATATTTGAATTGCCGAATAATTTTGGGCGATAGCTATATTGCATGGTCATAACATTGAGGCATGGGAGGAAAAGAGGGTGCGGTACATATTTATCTCATGTTCACTTTATTCCACTTGAGAGGAAGAGTATTAGGGAGACATAATCAACTGAAGTGACTGTCCTTTACAGTGTGATGTAAGGTCGTGGATTTCAAAAACTGGAACGGAGGCCCTTACCCTAATCTTATCATTTTCATTCTTATCCTCCATATCATCATCAAACTCATTCTGCGGGTAGTACTCAATCCCATACGTCTCCAGCTCCTTCCTCACCTAAGGGACGAAGAGGAGGCAGAGGTTACATAACATAATGTGCACTAGAATAATGTCTTCTCTCATGACTTGGTTTTCCATAATAATTTCTACCATGACTTCTATCTAGACCAGGGATAAATACAAAAGAGCTACAAAGAGCTCTATTTTCATGTCATCCAACAAATCTAAACGCCTGGAGTTTACTCACCGGCATTGGTACTTGAATTGGAACCGGTGCTTTGGTCAGATGACATGAAAATAGAGCTCTTTGGCCACGCACAACAGTGGTGGGTTTGGCGTCGAAATGAGAATGCATAGCAGAAAAGAACCCCATACCTACTGTAAAATATGATGGTGGATCTTTGATGTTATGGGGCTATTTTGCTTCCACTGGTCCTGGGGCCCTTGTTAAGGTCAACAGCATCATTAACTTTACCCAGTACCAGGACATTTTAGCCAAAAACATCAAAATCCACAAAGAAATTGTTAATCGGCCACAAAATCAACATTTCGCAATGCCCACCTCAGTCTCCGGACTTGAAACCCTTTCAAAACCTGTGGTTTGAATTGAAGAGGGCAGTCCATAAGCGCATACAAAAGATCTCAAGGATTTGGGAGGATTCTACATGGAGGAATGGTCTAAGATCCCTCCCAATGTGTTCTCCAACTTATAAAACATTTATATATACAGTACCAGTCAAAAGTTTGGACACCTACTCATTCAAGGGTTTTTCTTTATTTTTACATTTTTTTACATTGTACAATAATAGTGAAGACATGAAAACTATGAAATAACACATATGGAATCATGTAGTAACCAGAAAAGTGTTAAACAAATCAAAATATATTTCATATTTGAGATTCTTCAAAGTATCCACCCTTTGCCTTGATGACAGCTTTGCACACGCTTGGCATTCTCTCAACCAGCTTCATGAGGTAGTCACCTGGAATGCATTTCAAATAACAGTCCATCATTACTTTAAGACATGAAGATCAGTCAATACGGAACATTTCAAGAAATGTGAAAGTTTCTTCAAGTGCAGTCGCAAAAACCATCAAGTGCTATGATGAAACTGACTCTCATGAGGACCGCCACAGGAATGGAAGACCCAGAGGTACCTCTGCTGCAGAGGATAAGTTCATTAGAGTTACCAGCCTCAGAAATTGCAGCCCAAATAAATGCTTCAGAGAGTTCAGGTCACAGACACATCTCAACATCAACTGTTCAGAGGGGACTGTGTGAATCAGGCCTTCATGGTCGAATTGCTGCAAAGAAACCACTACTAAAGGACACCAATAAGAAGACCTGCTTGGGCCAAGAAACACGAGCAATGGACATTAGACTGATGGAAATGTGTCCTTTGGTCTGGAGTCCAAATTTGAGATTTTTTGTGATTTATTGGTGATTTATTTAGAAATCAAGGCACACTTAACCAGCATGGCTACCACAGCATTCTGCAGCGATACGCCATCCCATCTGGTTTTGGCTTAGTGGGACTATCATTTGTTTTTCAACAGGACAGTGACCCAACACACCTCCAGGCTGTGTAAGGGCTATTTTACCAAGAAGGAGAGTGATGGAGTGCTGCATCAGATGACCTGGCCTCCACAATCCCCCGACCTCAACCAAATTGAGATGGTTTGGGATGAGTCGGACGGCAGAGTGAAGGAAAAGCAGCAATCAAGTGCTCACCATATGTGGGAACTCCTTCAAGACTGTTGGAAAACCATTCCAGGTGAAGCTGGTTGAGAGAATGCCAAGAGTGTGCAAAGCTGTCCTAAAGGCAAAGGGTGGCTATTTGAAGAATCTCAAATATAAAATATATTTTGATTTGTTTAACACTTTTCTGGTTACTACATGATTCCATCTGTTTTATTTCATAGTTTTGATGTCTTCACTATTATTCTACAATGTAGAAAATAGTAAAAATAAAGAAAAACCCTTGAATGAGTAGGTGTGTCCAAACTTTTGACTGGCACTGTATATACATTACCATTCAAAAGTTTTGGGTCACTTAGAAATGTCCTTGTTCCTGAAAGAAAAGCAATTTTGTTGTCCATTAAAATAACATCTAATTGATCAGAAATACAGTGTAGATATTGTTAATGTTGTAAATGGCTATTGTAGCTGGAAACTGGTGATTTTTTTATGGAATATCTACATATGCGTACAGAGGCCCATAATCAGCAACCATCAGTCCTGTGTTCCAATGGCATGTTGTGTTTGCTAATCCAAGTTTATCATTTTAAAAGGCTAATTGATCATTAGAAAACCCTTTTGCAATTATGTTAGCACAGCTGAAAACGGTTGTACTGATTAAAGAAGCAATAAAACTGGCCTTCTTGAGACTAGTTGAGTATCTGGACCATCAGCAATTGTGGGTTCGATTACAGGCTCAAAATGGCCAGAAACAAATAACTTTCTTCTGAAACTCGTCAGTCTATTCTTGTTCTGAGAAATGAAGGCTATTCCATGCGAGAAATTGGCAAGAAACCACGCTGTGTACTACTCCCTTCACAGAACAGCGCAAACTGGCTCTAACCAGAATAGAAAGAGGAGTGGGAGGCCTCGGTGCACAACTGAGCAAGAGGACAAATACATTAGAGTGTCTAGTTTGAGAAACAGACGCCTCACAGGACCTCAACTGGCAGCTTCATTAAATAGTACCCGCAAAACACCAGTCTCAACGTCAACAGTGAAGAGGCGACTCCGGGATGCTGACCTTCTAGGCAGAGTTGCAAAGAAAAAGCCATATCTCAGACTGGCCAATAAAAAGAAAAGATTAAGATGGGCAGTCTGAGATATGGCTTTTTCTTTGCAACTCTGCCTAGAAGGTCAGCATCCCGGAGTCGCCTCTTCACTGTTGACGTTGAGACTGGTGTTTTGCGGGTACTATTTAATGAAGCTGCTTTTCTTTCGAAAACAAGGACATTTCTAAGTGACCTCAAACTTTTGAACGGTAGTGTGTGTATATATATATATATATATATACAGTACCAGTTTTTTGTCTTTATTTTTACTATTTTTTACATTGTGGAATAATAGTGAAGACATCAAAACTATGAAATAAACAAAGCACCTCCACACCATCACACCTCCTCCTCCATGCTTTACGGTGGGAACTACACATGTGGAGATCATCCGTTCACCCACACCACGTCTCACAAAGACACGGCGGTTGGAACCAAAAATCTCCAATTTGGACTCCAGACCAAAGGACAAATTTCCACCTGTCTAATGTACATTGCTTGTGTTTCTTGGCCCAAGCAGGTCTCTTCTTCTTATTGGTGTCCTTTAGTAGTGGTTTCTTTGCAGCAATTCGACCATGAAGGCCTGATTCACACAGTCTCCTCTGAACAGTTGATGTTGAGATGTGTCTGTTACTTGAACTCTGTGAAGCATTTATTTGGGCTGCAATTTCTGAGGCTGGTAACAGCAGAGGAGGAAATAGATTCCACAAATTAACTTTTAAGAAGGCACACCTGTTAATTGAAATCCATTCCAGGTGACTACCTCATGAAGCTGGTTGAGAGAATGCCAAGAGTGTGCAAAGTTGTCATCAAGGCAAGGGGTGGCTATTTGAAGAATCTCAAATATAACATATATTTAGATTTGTTTAACACTTGTTTGGTTACTACATGATTCCATATGTTATTTCACAGTTTTGATGTCTTCACTATTATTCTACAATGTAGAAAATAGTAAAAAATAAAGAAAAACCCTTGAATGAGTAGGTGTGTCCAAACTTTTGACTGGTAGTATGTATATATACAGTATATAAAAAAGGGGGAAAATATGTTTTATTCCAACGTTTTTTTGAATATCGTTAGCGACAATTTTGTATTACAAACCTACAGTAGAAAATAGGTAAATATCTTCTTTGTCAACATTATTTCTCAACTCCTAATATTGAGCAAATTACACTCATTGGAGCTAATTACACTCACTGGAGTATCTGACATAGGCTTTGAAAAAGCACCCACAAGTATCAGTCGCACCAAGTGCCGATGGCTGTTGGTAAGCTTTCTTGACATGGACATCCATTTTTGCCAACACATGGCTAACCTTTGTTTAACTAGCTAAACAGCTACTACTAGCAAAAATGTGTTTGGAGTTACATTTTTAGCTAATAGGCTATGTTAGATTTTACACCAGGGGTCTACAACCTTTTCTAGCATGAGAGCTACTTGAAAAAAATGAAACGTCGCGAGCTACTCATTTTTTTGTAGCTTTCAAATAGGCACATTGTTCTCTTCTCCCCTGCAACTCTTACCTTGGTCCTTAGTGTAAATGAGAAAGTAGTGCACTATGTTTTCTGTCAATATACCTGGTAAAATAATGGTTAATAAACAATTAAGGGGGGCCCTATGAAATATTAACTTTTTTCCCACACATTTTGTTTTATATTTTCCCAAATTATATGTTCTCAGTTTTATATTACAATTGTTCATAGACAAACAACGAAATTGGATGTTCTGAGTCCATGTCAATGCTTAAATTCCATCAGAAGACAGTATTTTTTAGGTCTGGAAGAAAACTAACAGGTTTTTGAATGTAATTCCCCTTTAATTGCTCATCTGGCCCTTTAATTGGGCATCTGGCCCTTTAATTGCGCATCTGGCCCTTTAATTGCGCATCTGGACCTTTAATTGCGCATCTGGCCATCGAGGACTGTGCCTTCCAATGTGCCGGTCTAGCAATGGTTCTGTACTGTTGCTGCTCATTACATGGCAAAATTTGCAAATAACAAATAATAGATACAAATGATATACTTACTCATGATATACTTCTGCCAGGTAAGCCTACTTTGCAGTTAAGATTTAATTGAGAAGGTTTTGGGAAAGGTGTTTCTGTCAACCCACAAGACAGTTATCACATCAACTGGCAACACAGAGTGACAAACGAACGCGCGCACCACACAGACAGACAGGGGCAATATTGCTGGAAATTAATTGGCAGATATTGTGTTAGGTTTGGCTTTTTAAGCCAATAGTGGCTAACCAGGGGTGGGATAATGTCCATGTTGGTTAGATAGTAGCTGGGAGCTTGCGGTGTCTGATACTTGTGAGATTTGTTTATGACAGTTTGTGGTGGAACATGTGAAAATTGCATATACTTTCACAATTGTTTGGCGAGCTACTCATAGGTGGGCTGCGAGCTAATGGTAGCTCACGATCGAACTGTTGGAGACCCATGTTTTAAACTCTTCTAATTATAATGTGGGGATGTCAAAATAATTAAAAACTATCTACCAAATCTATTCATTTTAAAATGTTGATTACTTCTTCCCATTATCATTCACCTGATGATAAAACTTTTTTTGCTAACATATGATTGGGGTCCCTGGGTTACTGGTTTGCCTGGGCGGGGGTCCCTGGTTGAAGACCCCTGGTCTAGACTATAGTTACACATAAACAGTATCATTCATAGAGGTCTCTCCCTGATACATGGCTGTTGTCTCCTTTGACGCCATATAAGTCAACAGCCATGTATTAGGGTTAATCAAGGTCAAGGGTCAAGGTCTCTCTTTCCTCACCCTGTGTTTGAACTCATTCTTCTCGTCAAGGGTCATGGTGTCAGACTTGGCGATGACGGGGATGATGTTCACCACGCGACTTAAGTGCTTCATAAACTCAATGTCCAGCTTTCGAAGACTGAGAGAGAGAGAGAGAGAGAGACATTACTTTGTCAGCTGGGATAGGAACAATTAGCAATCCTACAGCAGGGCTGGCATGCATTCGTGATTCTACAACCAGGATTACATGCAGTGAACACATTTTTTCAAAAGCTTCCCAATTTCAACCCAAGGCCCTAGTAAACACAGTCTTCAGGCTCATTGAACAACAGTTTTGTCCCTGTTTGAGGTCCTTGGGGGTAGGTAACAGCACAGAAAACATCCCATTAACAGAAAACATCCCGTTAGTCACAATGATCAACGCAAGAAAAATAACATGGCACACAGAAGACTGTAACAGTGTACGTAAAGAGCAATTTAACAGTTCAGATGAGTTGGCTTCATCTATTGCAGAGAACCATGTTGCCTGGTTGTGTTGTGATGTAGCTCAAGGATGTGTTTAGATCTGAATTTAAATGTCAGTGCAGTTGGATGTAAACTCATTAGAACTGAGATAGAGAACTGAGAGTCTGTGTGTGTGTGTGTGTGTGTGTGTGTGTGTGTGTGTGTGTGTGTGTGTGTGTGTGTGTGTGTGTGTGTGTGTGTGTGTGTAAACCCCCAATGCATAAGCACGTGAACTCCAATCAGATGTCAAGGAGAGATACTAAGTAGTGGATATAACTCATGCATACATTATGTTCTAAATTAGGACATTTCTCTTTCCGAATCACATGATGTATTTTTAACTCACGAGTGTCCAGTTGGGGAGATAAAGTAGAGGCAGCAGTGAACTCTGGTGTCGGGGATGCGCTTCTTTCGAGCAATATTGACCTCTTCCTTGAGGAACTTCTCATACTGCTCGTTGATGTACTTGGAGATAGGATCCCAGCTGCAGATGGATGGAACAAGGTGGGTGTTAGGAATATACAGTATACATACACACAATACATTGAGTTGAGCAGGGATGGTATAAGATTATACCGTTATAGCAGTGGTGGGTAGTTGGGTACGGTCAGGATAAGGTGCGAAAAGTGCAAATCAATCCCAGAACAACAGCAAAGGACCTTGTGAATATGCTGGAGGAAACAGGTACAAAAGTATCTATATCCACAGTAAAACAAGTCCTATTTCGACATAATCTGAAAGGCCGCTCAGCAAGGAAGAAGCCACTGCTCCAAAACCGCCATAAAAAAGCCAGACTACGGTTTGCAACTGCACATGGGGACAAAGATCGTACTTTTTGGAGAAATGTCCTTTGGTCTGATGAAACAAAAATAGAACTGTTTGGCCATAATGACCATCGTTATGTTTGGAGGAAAAAGGGGGACACTTGCAAGCCAAAGAACACCATCCCAACCGTGAAGCACGGTGGTGGCAGCATCATGCTGTGGGGGTGCTTTGCTGCAGGAGGGACTGGTGCATTTCACAAAATAGATGGCATCATGAGGAAGGAAAATGATGTGGATATATTGAAGCAACATCTCAAGACATCAGTCAGGAAGTTAAAGCTTGGTCGCAAATGGGTCTTCCAAATGGACAATGACCCCAAGCATACTTCCAAAGTTGTGGCAAAATGGCTTTAGGACAACAAAGTCAAGGCATTGGAGTGGCCATCACAAAGCCCTGACCTCAATCCTATAGAACATTTGTGGGCAGAACTGAAAAAGCGTGTGTGAGCAAGGAGGCCTACAAACCTGACTCAGTTACACCAGCTCTGCCAGGAGGAATGGGCCAAAATTCACCCAACTTAGTGTGGGAAGCTTGTGGAAGGCTACCCAAAACATTTGACCCAGGTTAAACAATTTAAAGGCAATGCTACCAAATACTAATTGAGGGTATGTAAACTTCTGACCCACTGGGAATGTGATGAAAGAAATAAAAGCTGAAATAAATCATGCTCTCTACTATTATTCTGACATTTCACATTCTTAAAATAAAGTGGTGATCCTAACTGACCCAAGACAGGGATGTCACGTGTCCTACATATATCAATAGACGCATAACAACCTAAGCATTACATAACTTATGTTCGAGCAAATAAACCATTACATTTTTTGTTGACCAAATTCGACACTCTTTGACCTCCATACATACAACTCCTCGCTTGGTGAGTGAAAAAAACAAAAAGAAGACAGATTTTGGCCCGAGTTATTCCTCTCGCTTGGCCTCTTTCTCTGCCCTAACCTAGCCACCTAGCTAACGTTAGCGAAAGCAAATTGGAATTTGTAACATATACGTTTAGCAAATTTCCAACAATGTACGAATTGCAATTCGTAACATATCATACTAATTGTTATTCGTAACATATCATACTAAATGGATGATCGACGTCCACAAATTCATACATCCCATACAAAATGTAACATATCATATTAATTGGAGTGTCCCAGATTTACATTTACTATGTTCCCTTTACCCCTGAGTCCTGGTAGCAGCAGCGGCCAGAAAGCAACACAGCTGTTAGTGGCTAGAAGGGATACAGCTTTTGTCAAATTAACGTAAAAAGTAATTGTTTTGGTGCTGTTTAGTCTCGTGTAGCTCAGTTGGTAGAGCATGGCGGTTGCAACGCCAGGGTTGTGGGTTCGATTCCCACGGGGGACTAGTAGGGGAAGAAATTAAATAATGTGTGCACTCACTACTGTAAGTCGCTCTGGATAAGAGCGTCAGCTAAATGACTAAAATGTAAATGTCGATAAGGAGAATGTACTGTATGTAAAAATATGTTCTAGTGTGGCAGTTCTATTTCTATCTGAATCATATACATGGTTTGTGCTTAACTAATTGCAACTAACCCCAAACTAAAAATAGACTGTGTAAGCGCCCAATAATGATACAGGCTCTGACAATTTTTCCTACATACTCACCAGTTTTCATTGTTGATCTGATCACCAAAACCTGGTGTGTCGATTACTGTCAACTTCATCTTCACTCCACCCTCCTCGATCACTGCAACATTCAATTACAACATTCAATTGCAACATTCAATTACAACATTCAATTGCAACATTCAATTGCAACATTCAATTGCAACATTCAATTGCAACATTCAATTACAACATTCAATTGCAACATTCAATTGCAACATTCATACTGTAAGTACGTTTGCCAAAATCAGGTGACAAAAAGTAAAACATGCAAGAAAGCAGTCAATAAAGGATATGTACGTTTTTCCCTGACTCATAGAAGGGGATTTTGCTTTGATTGTCAGTGAGAATGACAAATGTGCACCGATGCAGAAATAAAGCTAGCAGTACAGTGTTTTTAGCCAGACAGAAAAAGACAGAAGCTCTTCTCTGCCTCTGTGTCTGTCTGGGATGCCAGGTGGGCTTCACGTGCCAGCTGTGCCAGTCTAAGACACCTCAGGGCATATTCTGTCAGGTCTTTCTATGCCCGTGGCGCTACGAATGGCAGTGCAAAACTGCAGCCCCTGCAGTCAACACAACTTAGGCTAGGACACTATATGTTAGTGTATGGTTATAAATGCCACCATTATAACATGAATTGGCCTCTGAAAGCTAACCAAACAACCGGACCAAGCAAATGACAGCTCTAATCAAACCTCAACAGTAGAAGATAAACACCTATTCACAGACACACACTCTCACGCACGCACACACACACTCTATCCCTATCTCTCTTGCTCACACACACACACACACACTCTATCCCTCTCTCTCTTGCTCACACACACATACACATACACACACACACTCTATCCCTCTCTCTCTCTTGCTCACACATACACATAGAGCTTAGAGGAAATGTCTCTCTCACCGTGGGACACAGCCTTGATCTCCACTGTCTTGGGGATCTTATGCTCGCCGCCCCATCCTGAGCTCCACCTGCTGACCTGGGACTTGAACAGCGTGTTCACCAGTGTTGACTTCCCCAGCCCGCTGTGACCTGAGAGAGAGAGAGAGAGAGAGAGAGAGAGAGAGAGAGAGAGAGCGAGAGAGAGAGAGAGAGAGAGAGAGAGAGAGAGAGAGAGAGAGAGAGAGAGAGAGAGAGAGAGAGAGAGAGAGAGAGAGAGAGAGAGAGAGAGAGAGAGAGAGAGAGAGAGAGAGAGAGAGAATGGTTTGAGGCATGATGTTGTTGAGGAAGAGAGACAGAACAAGGGAGAGGCACGACTTCATTTCATGTTTCATGTCTCTGTGTTTGCTAGCACACCATGGGTTCACGTACTCTTCAGAAAGACACTAAATACATCAATCATAACAGACACAGACAGAAGATGTTGTCCTTCCTTACTTACCCACTATCATAATATTGAAGTCGAAACCAGCCTTCATGGTCTTCTTCCTCATCTGCTCGATGATGGTGTCAATCCCAATGTATCCCAGCAACGTGGATCCACCGCCCGAGTGACCCGACCCTGGAACTCGATCAACCCCGACCCCGCCTCCTAGCCCTGATGGTCCATGGGGTGCTGTGGGGGATGGTGCTGACACATGAGGGGGCTTGGCAGGGACAGCAGGTTTGGGTCTCACTTCAGGGGGAACAATGGACTCTGACATGTCTGGAGGGTAAAATATGCTTTTATTAGGCCTTCAGAAATTATTCCCACCCTTTGACTTTTTCCACATATTGTTGTGTTACAGCCTGAATTTAAAATTGATTCAATTGAGATTTTGTGTCACTGGCCTACACACAATACCCCATAATGTCAAAGTGGAATTATGTTTTTAGACATTTTTACAAATGTATTAAAAATGAAAAGCTGAATTGTCTTGAGTCAATAATTAATCAACCCTCTTGTTATGGCAAGCCTAAATAAGTTCAGGAGTACAAATGTGCTTAACAAGTCACACAATAAGTTGCATGGACTCACTCTGTGTATAATAATAGTGTTTAACATTAATTTGAATGAAATTACCAACTAATCTCTGTACCCTACATTACACATACAATTATCTGTAAGGTGCCTCAGTCAAGCAGTGAATTTCAAACACAGATTCAACCATAAAGACCAGGGAGGTTTTCCAATGCCTCGCAAAGGACAGACATTGAATATCCCTTTGAGCATGATTAAGTTATTAATTACACTTTGGATGGTGCATTAATGCACCCAGTCACTACAAAGATACAGGCATCCTTTCTAACTCAGTTGCCAGACAGGAAGGAAACCGCTCAGGGATTTCACCATGAGGCCAATGGTGACAGAGTTTAATGGCTGTGATAGGAGAAAACTGAGGATGGATCAACAATTACTCCACAATACTAACCTAAATTAGAGTGAAAAGAAGGAAGCCTGTACAGAATACAAATATTCCAAAACGTGCATCCTGCAATAAGGCACTAAAGTAAAACTGCTAAAAATGTGGCAAAGAAATGAACTTTATCTCCTGAATACAAATTGTTATGTTTGGGGCAAATCCAACACAACACATCACTGAGTACAACTCTTCATATTTTCAAACATGGTGGTGGCTGCATCATGTTATCAGTATGCTTGTCATCTACAAGGACTAGGGAGTTTTTTAGGATAGAAGAAACAGAATAGAGCTAAGCACAGGCAAAATCCTAGAGGAAAACCTGGTTCAGTCTGCTTTCCAACAGACACTGGGAGACAAATTCACCTTCCAGCAGGACAATAACCTAAAACACAAATATACACTGGAGTTGCTTACCAAGACGACATTGAATGTTCCTGAGTGGCCTAGTTAGTTTTGACTTAAATTGGCTTGAAAATCTATGGCAAGACATGAAAATGGCTGTCTAGCAATGATCAACAACCAACTTGACAGAGCTATAATAATGTTTTTTTACGAATAATGTGCAAATATTGTGAAATCCAGGTGTGCAAAGCACTTAGATTTACCCAGAAAGACTCACAGATGTAATCACTGCCAAAGGTGATTCTAACACTCACACAGGGGTGTGAATACTTATGTAAATGAGATATGTATTTATTTCATTTTCAATACATTTGCAAAAATTTTGAAAAACATGTTTTCACTTTGTCAGTATGGGGTATTGTGTGTAAATTAGTGAGATTTTGTTCAAATATTTAATCCATTTTGAATTCAGGCTGTAACACAACAACATGTGGAATAAATCAAGGGGTATAGCTCATTTCTGAAGGCACTGTAAAGAGAATGATACCTATAGTAGACTGGTTTACCACAGTAAATAGTGCACTACTGCACAACAGATGGTGATGATAACAGACATATGGCTATGTATGCACAATGTGTGTATAATTTGAGTTTAGGTCACTCCAGGGCATACAAATTTAGCTGCTTTTGTGTATGAGTACAAGATCATCCATAAGCTTGACATAGATCACAGGTCAGAAAAGCAGAGGCCATCAGCTGAATTTAGAGCATCAATGATTAATCATACTCTGTCGCTTGCTGTCTCTGTCTTGCACACACACACACACACACAACACAGACACAGACACACACACACATAGTCTACACATCAAACAGGAATACACAACATCAAATAGGCTTCTGATAGATTATGCAAAGCCTGCTCAAAATCTGGAGTGGTATCACAAATGATAGCTAGATCTGCACAAAATAATGCAAAAATAGATATTTGGCCTCTCTACTAAGTCATTTCACCTGATATAACATCTATTTTTTGTCAATAATCATATCTCAATTTAAATCTAAATTCTCTGCTGAATGTGTGGTCTGTCATCCCATCAAAGATAGACTACAATGATGATGTGAGAGCATCCACACACATCCACATTATATCTTTGTGTGATTTCAGATGGCGACAGTTAGGGCCATATTACCCCCTGTGCTCCGCAAGCTGAGGGAGGATATTTTACGTTTTAACGTCATTTCTACCGTCTGACTGAGGGCTAGCCAGATCAATCCACATTTCGCTAGCTTGATCAAACATATCCTGAACAATAACCCCGGTCAATGTTTAACCTCACAAGCCACACGATAGCAGCTGATTATCTACATCCCAAAACCTGTTTAACCAACCCAATTGTCCCGGCTCCATCCATGCTGGATAAATTATACTAATTTAGCTAGCTAACGTTAGCTATGCTAGCTATCCGCATCCGTCTGCTGAGATGTTGATAGCTACGCGACTTACCGATTCCTGTTTATAGATTCAATTGCCAAATAGTTTTGTGCCGCGACAGCCGGTGGAATTTCGACTAGTCTTTCAACACAATGCTCAAGAACAAACGACGGATGTCCAACACAGGGAGGCAGATAAGCGATGTAGGAAAATGTGATTTGTCTGAGCGCCTCTTTCCCTCCGTCGCTTACCTCGGTCGCTCTCCACCTCTCTCTCTCTCTTTAGTCGAGAGCCCTCCTTTTCGTTACCAAGGCGACAAGAGGAGAGAGATGATGCAGAACGCATGCTCAAACAGAAGTTTACCTCTAGGGAACCTTTTTGGCATCACCTGAGTATCTTTGGTCATTTTTGCACAATCAATCAGAGTATTTGATTGGACGAAACTGTAATGGATAACAATCTATAAAAAATCATAATGAAAAATATATTGATCCATGTCGCCTATTTATCGAGGTTAGTCATGTCTCATGTTTCATCATTTCTTTCAATTGCATTTTGGTCATTTAAAGCAATGAGAGAAAATTCTCATTAAATGCTTAATGGCAAGACTGTATACATGAATGATTAAAAAAATATCAAGTGATTGTGCGTAAACTACAAAGCATAGTTCACTGTGTAAATGTTAACTGAGAGTCAAGAGGACACCAACAAATAATGCAACAACCGAAACACAATGTCATTGGTATTGTATAATTCACTGTAGGCATAACCAGGGTTGGGTAGATTACTTTCTAAATGTAATGAATTACAGTAACTAGTTACCTGCCCAAAATTGTAATCAGTAACATAACTTTTGGATTACCCAAACTCAATAACGTAATCTGATTACTTTCAGTTACTTTTGAATTAGCCTATTCCCCTTAAGAGGCATTAGAAGAAGCTAAAAGGATCAATCAAATGCATTTGGTGTGTCATCATATTGGTCTCTGACTTGTGGTCAGACTCTCTCAGGTGAAACAAACCTAAACTTGCGCCTTTTTCAATGCTGAATTGAATGTCATTTAGAAAACAGAAAAGTGTCATAATGGTTTTTTCCCCCGCAAACATCCTTTCTGAATTTAAAAGTAATCCAAGAAGTAATCATCTAGTTTTTCAAAAGCATCTGTAATCTGATTACAATATTTTTGCTGGTAACGTTACTGTTTTTTTGGTAATCAGGTTACATGTAACTGGGCCTAACTACAACATTCCATATTTCAAAATGCATTGAATCAGCCACAGCACACCACAACATTGAAAGGAGAAGCATTTGCATCCAATGGTCAAATAGTACCATACTCACATATATGGCGTTTTGTTGTTTGCTCCTATGTTCTCGCACTGCTGTCTTTTGTGTTCATGTTGTATGAGTTTTGTTTGTTCTCTCTAGTCTACATGGTGTGCAGACTTTTTGCGTTGTGTCATGTGTCACTCTCTTAACCCCACAGTTCCCCCAAACTTGGTTTTATCACAATTTTTTTGCATGTCTGTTACTCTTCTGATAAGGAGCCATGTCTCAAATTCCCTCCAGTGCTCTCTCTCTCTCTCTCTCTCTCTCTCTCTCTCTCTCTCTCTCTCTCTCTCTCTCTCTCTCTCTCTCTCTCTCTCTCTCTCTCTCTCTCTCTCTCTCTCTCTCTCTCTCTCTCTCTCTCTCTCTCTCTCTCTCTCTCTCTCTCTCTCTCTCTCTCTCTCTCTCTCTCTCTCTCTCTCTCTCTCTCTCTCTCTCTCCCTGACTTTCAGAGTAATATGTTAAGTCTGAATAAAGAGAAGTTATAACCAACAAATCCGATATTGATATGTCAGGAGATACAGGCACCAAATATTTGTTTACACTATCAAGTGCATGGACTTCATTGAAAACTTTTTCTCATTACTCACCCATTGACAAATACACTTGAGGAGGCATGGTGATGTCATCATGTAATTGCTCTGCCTCTTCATCAACAGATGTCATGCTTGAAAGAGGGTGATCCAATTCATGTGATGGTGAGATATCCATCTCTCCTGGTCTGTAGCAGTCTATGCCCTGGCTCTGGGGTTGGGATGGTTGTTCAGCGACCTCTGTTGAATCTGGGCCAACCTGTGATGTTTTGTGCTGCTGGTTGCGCTCCATAGACAGGAGCCAGTGCACAGTCCATTCTTCTGAGGAATATTCTGGTGGGTTTTTGGTGGGCCTCTCATGGTCAGGTGGTGGAGGTGGACATGTGCGGGTGGGTTCTAGATGAACTGGCCTAAGTCCTTTGACTCCTTTGTGATTGCTGTCGTTGCTCTTCACCATTCGTGAAGCCGATTGGCCAGGATGTAAATTAGGTTTCTGTGATTGGCTGAACATTTTGGGAACGGTTCCACTGTGCAGCACACATTCATCTGGATTGGGTTTGGTGGATTCTGTAACTGGACCACTATTGATATTTTGGCAATGGTCCAAATCCAAGCCCTGTCCATGTTTAATAGTTGACCTCTCAGGGGGCTCTGGCAGGGTAGAGGGTGTGAGGGAGGCCCCCTGTGTCAGCGGTACCATCAGACATGTCTGGGTGTTGTCGCTGTTTGACCTTTTCACCCCAGACTGAAGGGCTTCCTGTTTCTGATTGACTTCTAAAAGACATCTACCCATCAAAATGCTGCTATTTGACTGAATAGATTGATTCCGTTTCCTCTCAATGGTTTGTGTATCGGTCGGTAGACTTCGACACTGAAGTCTAGTCCAGAATTTGGGTCTTTGGAGGTTGTTGTATTTTCTACTAGGGCTGGCTTGTACTAAAGGTTGAGATGCAGCATCTGAGATTGTCTTTGTAGACTCTTCCAGATGAGACTCTTTGGTGGTAAAGTCCTTTATGAATGTTGCTCCCTTCTTTGCCCAAGGGTTGATGTCATAGCTGCTTCTTTTGAGTTCTGTAACTGCTGCAGATGTTGATCGACTTAGAAGGTGTTCTTTCCAAGATGGTGTCTTGGGAGGCATGGGAGGAGAAGCACTTTCACAGTATTCCTTTTGACTGAAAGATAGTCGACCAGCATATACGCTGGCAGCCTGAGACTGAAATCCCTTCTGAAGATGTCCAATGTTTTTGAATGTTTTTGGTGAAGCAAGGCTACATTGGGAACCCTGTCCACCCCACGTTGAGTTAAACTGAAAATGAATTGATTGAGTATCATTCTCAATAATAGTTGGGACTTTCCTCCTTGAGACAACATTTTGTCTGGCTGCCATGCCTCCTGACAGAGCAGTACCTGATGGGGTCACCAGGTCATTTGGTCTTTGTTCAGATTCAGATATTGTGTCAGCAACTTTTGGCTTGGAAATTTTATCCTTACCTAGAAGAAACCCAGGGCTGGATTTTGTTATCATTCCTGTTTTCCTTAGTCCTAGCCTGGCCTGCAACAAGTGCGGGTCCTGAGACTTCATGCCTTTTGTCCTGTAGACCCCTGAATGCTGAGATTGAGGAGAGGAATGGGTGTACGTATCAGGCGGTGTGCCTACACCTCTAGAATAAGACGTTGGTACAGGTTTCATCAACCCAGAACGTGTTACAAAGTCCATCAGAACCTCTTGGTCAAGTATGTCATGGGTCGCTGGTTCAGGGGAACACTGGTTACGATGCTCAGCCTGACATTTAGTTCTAGAGATAGGAATTGACCGGGTCCGTCTTCCTTTGACTACAGGGGAGGTCTGTTTTGTGCCTTGACTCTCCAATGGCATTGTCTGACAGAACAGCGTTGGAGATGGGCCAAGCCGGATCTTTGGGATGAAAAGGTTTGGAGAGAGGTTTGGCTTTGTAATGATAAGTGGTGGAGAAACACTATGATTTGGAATAGGAACTTTTGGAGAGATGCTAGGATTTGGAATAGGAACTTTCCAAATAGGCTTTGGAGTAGGAGGGGTCGTGGAGGGGCCTAGCCTGACCTTCGGAGCAGGAAGTGTCGGAGAGACACTTGGTTTGAGCTTTAGAATAGGAAGTGTTGTGGTTCTGTCGCCAAGGGTCCTCTCTGTGGGAAGATGGAGGCCCTGGCCGTCAAAGGAGGAGATCTGGATGGGTTTCTTCGTGACAACAGGAGAGAGCCGGAGAGGAAGGGGCGATGGGACTAGTAGGTGTTTCTGGGGTTGTTTGTAGGACATGGGTAGCTGAGGCAGCAAGGGTGCAAGTTGGTTAGCAAAACCCACTGCAAAGAGAAATTATGAATATCTGTAAAGCCTGGCAGGTTTGATGAGTAGGGAGTGCAAGAAGGTTAATGGGAGACAATAACATTTTAGGTTAATTTAGGTGTTTTTTTCTTAAATGTTTACATATTTATTTATATTTAAGTCTGTAAGAAACATAACTTGCATGTAAAAAGCATAGCAAAAAACTTAGTGACGTATGCCTACTCAAATAGTCATCTGCATTACGTTGCATTACAGAAGACTCCAAGCCTGATCAACTAAAAATGAATATAAAGATGAGAGTATACAATTAAACAAGCACTGACCTGAGTGTATGTGATAGGCTCTATCTGTGTTGTTCACATGGAGTGAAAGACAGAGCGAGTAAGAGGCAGGGAGAGACAGAGAGAGAGAGAGAGAGAGAGAGAGAGAGAGAGAGAGAGAGAGAGAGAGAGAGAGAGAGAGAGAGAGGGAGAGACAGTGAAAGAGAGAGAGAGAGAGAGAGAGAGAGAGAGAGAGAGAGAGAGAGAGACAGGGAAAGACAGTGAAAGAGAGAGAGTGAAAGAGAGAGAGTGAGAGAGAGAGAGAGAGAGAGAGAGAGAGAGAGAGAGAGAGAGAGAGAGAGAGAGAGAGAGAGAGAGAGAGAGAGAGAGAGAGCGAGAGAGATAGAGATAGAGATAGAGATGGAGAGAGATAGAGAGAGAGAGAGAGAGAGAGAGAGAGAGAGAGAGAGAGAGAGAGAGAGAGAGAGAGAGAGAGAGAGAGAGAGAGAGTGTGTCAGGGAGAACAGCTAGAAGTCGTGGGTACCAAAGGGACATTCTTCCCATTCCTCTCATCTAAAGCTGCACTGTTTCACCCACCCACTCCCTCCCTCCTCATTTGGGTTGTCTATGGGAAACATAAATGTGTCTGTGCATAAACTACTGTTTTTCTTTTTTCAGAGCTGAGAATCAGTGCATAACACTGGGTAATCAAGTGGTGATAAAACCATTTATTTGGTTATTTCTTATGAATACATAATGATGGTAATATGGTCAACAGTGCACAATGATACATACACAATGATACGTACACATACGTACACATTCTTCAGCATCCTTCAGTAAAAACGGACAGTGTAATGAGAATAAAATAAAAATGTTTTCTTAGGATCGACCTCTGAATGGATTATTTTGGCATCTTGAACAACCTAATCATCAATCTATTTGGCACATAACTGATATCATTACTGAAAGCAATTTACAGTTTCACCTTTACAAATACTTCCAAACAAGAGACATCTTGATAGCAGCTGCCATATTGGCATTTTCAGAACACTGATTTTGTGGTTTCAACATTTAGTAATTTATTGCACTTTATTAATCAGCTTAAAATGCACTAAGATATATAAACATTATGATAAATGTAGTGATTGTCTGGTTATAAAATATATGCAAAAATTGGCTCAATCATGAAATGGCACAAATATGAACATGATAACAGGAACTATCAATTTGTTCAAATGACCTCATTTTTGTTTCCCATCTCAATGCTGTTTCTGCCCAGTCAGGTCTCTCATGTCTCCAACTTCTCAGGAGGTGTCTGTCTCTGTCTACCATCCTGCAGGCCTCCAGTCCCAGTCCCACTCCATATGGCCAGGCTCTGTCCTTCCTTTAGTGTATGTTTGGTAATATCATATGAGGGCATTGCTATCTTCGTCTTTGCTGTTCAAGCTGACCACCAGCGGATGGTGCTTCACAGTCTTGTTGCTCCACTTGTGTGCGTCCTGAAGCCCTGGCTCGAGGAAGTAGAGACAGGCTCCGAAGCCGGCCAGCACCAGGACCGACACCAGCAGGTAGACAGGGACGAACCAGTCCAGGAACATCCAGGACATGGTACTGTTAGGGAGCGGTACATGAGTAAGAAGGGAGACATTAAATTGTGAGCTGATGATGAAATACCTAACACAATCTACTTATTCTACACATGGTGCAGCTCTATCTGTGTTGAGGTCTATTAGTCGTGGCAGGCTATTGCCATCCAAATACTCGAACATGCTTTGCCATCTACTGGCATTCCTTTACTGTACCAATAGATGATGTCCACTGTAACAGATTGCACACATTAGCTGCTAGAGTAACTGCACATGATCATGACAAAAAATAGCATCCCACAGTAGCTAGCAGGTTTCGGCACATACCTGTAGTCTCTGCTGTGCCTGCCTTCCTCTGAATATGGTGGTTATGTAAAATGGAGGAGCAGTGGAGTCACTAATCAGATGATGTATTGATCTAATGCAGCACCGCCGTCAGCTGCATGGTACAGTCAAATCCCAGGTGATCTCTCTGTACAGATGACAGAGAGCAAAGCTGCATGCGGGTTCATCATACTGCTCTGGGTTCTGACGTCACATTCAAAGGGAGGGGAGGAGGGGGGTGTTGCTATGACAACAACCCTAGTGATGGGTGGAGGCGTGAGTGGGGGGGGGGGGGGGGGGGGTTATATAACGGTTATTATGGTGCTTTTTTGGGCCAGGGCCCTTCAGATGTCTCCGATCGCCTCTTCCATCCTCCGCCTCCCCTCTGCGTGAAATCGATTCCACTTAATTTAACGCACAAACGATCACAGAGGACGAGGGCAATGTTCTCCTTCATATCAGTCACTCAGGCGGAAGCAATATGCTTATGTTTTTTTCTCTTGATGTCTGAGACCATTTTTTTTATCTGAGACAATGACTAAAATAAGACTGAAGAGCAGGAAGGATGACCTATTTATTGTCAAACTGTACAAGGAAGCAGCCTTTTGTCCAATTAGTTGAATGATTGTTATTCAGCTCTAGGACCATATGAAGGAAAGATAAGCTTGATAGATCAACCTCTAATTCACTTCTTATTGGGCCACATCCAGGAAGTGGACATGTAGGTCTGCATCTGATTGGTGTGAACACAAACCCTATACAATTAGGTTTTATAAAATGTGTCATTTATAAAAATATGAATGCATTTCAATTGGTTCTGACCAGTAGCAAGGGACTGTAAGGCATCACCAGGTCATCAGTTGGGAGAAAACATCCCAGTTCTAAACAGCCCAAATCTAAAAAGACATGACATACAGCAACAGGTAAACATAAAGTATTCTAGCTAGACTACAGTTTAAAAGTATTGATGTGTTTTAGATACAGCGCAATATAATAAATAGTAGGGTTTCAAAGTCTTTCAATCTGTTTATGCAACAGTTGTCTATTTGCACAAGTAGCAATTTATTGTGTGTCTACAGGTTTGTAAACTAATCCAGTCTCATATTATAGGTAGACTCAGCGGAATGACGTTGCCACGAGCAGCACCGCAGATATTGAGATGAGCGGGATACAAGATTTCGCTCTCACACAGTCACACACAGTTCACTTCACAGGTTCACAAGGAGTTGTTGCGGAAATGTACCCACTATGCTGTTTACTTTCTGCATCTCCATCAAATCGCTGAGTCTACCTTTAATATTGCTCATATTATGAATGGATGAATGGCACCAGGAAGGCTACAGGCCCACTGCATGTATTTGAGAGTTCTAAATAATAACTAACACAGTGGGGGGAGGGGCGGAGGGTTATAACTTGGCTGCCTGTGTATCCTCTGCAGTGCTGTGTGAAGGAGCTTCTTCCTGGAGGAAGTCAGTGACGATTTGGGCCACAGTCTCAGGGGTGTTCAGGTGGACATGATGATCACCAGGTACGTTAACCACCATGCCCTGAGAGACAGAGAGAGAGAGAGAGAGAGAGAGAGAGAGAGAGAGAGACAGACAGAGACAGAGACAGAGACAGAGACAGAGACAGAGACAGAGACAGAGAGAGAGAGAGAGAGAGAGAGAGAGAGAGAGAGAGAGACAGACAGAGAGACAGAGAGACAGAGAGAGAGCAAGACAGAGAGAGGCGTGAGAGAGTGGGAGGGAGAGAGACAGAGAGAGACAGAGAGGGATGGGGAGAGAGAGAGGGGGAGGGGAGAGAGAGAGCGAGAGAGAGAAAGAAAACAAATAAATATAAACTATTCCTTCCCAAAAACCCTGCATTTGACCAATCTGAGTGCCAGTATGTAGGTCAGTGTTTGCAGCTAAAACTATTCTTACTGCCTCTCTGTGATGCTGAGCTTTTACCACTGTCTCTGCTTAGTTCTCATCTATACAGTACTGTAGCTGCAAGGAGCAGAGAACAATATGATTGTAGTAACAACATAAGGACCAATATTCTGCTTCAATGTTTCAGTAGCAACCATAAAAGTGACATTAGTGTCCACGATTTAAATGTGAGTAGACCATTGTTTCTTTGTAAATGCAGCTGTATAAGTAAGTATACTCACGCTTTGGTCTTTATACCCTTGAAGTAGCGTCGAGGTAAATGTCTTCTGTTCTGGTTCAGAAAACATCTTCTCAAACCCCTCCTCCGCCCTATCAGGAGAATTAGACAGATCTTTAAGTAAAACATATTAACAGTAAAGAATAGTGATTGACGGTATAGTATGGTAAAGTGTAACATACAACAGAAACTGTGTAATAATCAGGTAATAATTGTGAAATAGTGTAATGATGGGAGTGTGTCTTACAGTACTACTAGAACTCTGGCCTGTATCCTGGACTGCAACTCTAGACTCTGCTCCAGGCTGACACGCACAACGTTTTTCTGAAACAAACAGAAACAAAACACATTAGCCTTCCTATAAACAGAAAAGATACAAATCAACTAGTGTGTCTTTTTTATGAGGACTATTAACACAAAAAGATGAGTCTTACCAGATTGATTCGAAAGTCTCGGGTGAACACAACCCCTATGAAAGCAAAATAGAAAGTGTTAGTATTACTATTATATTACAATGATATGAGTACGAAAGATGACAAGAAAGAGAGAAACAAAGTGAAATTAGAAAAAAAGACAATAAGAGAGAGAGAGTGAAAAAAATGATAATTTTACCTCCTTCAACCTGAGCGAGTCCTCGTTCTAGAAGAATGTGTGCAGACTGCTTCGAGAGAGAGGGGTTTGCTGCCAAAAGTCTGGAAGTGATTAACACATCAAAAGAGTGACGCATTGACTAGGATTATCATAGCAGAGAGATTATGGCCAGACAGCCCAACATAACAGAAGTGTCATTGTAAAACAAGGAAGTGTGGTCTTACCTCATCAATGCGTTCTCATAGGTGTAAACCTTCTCTTTCATCTCATCTTTCTTCTTCTCAAACTGGAGCATTTCTTCAAATCCCTGTCTTATCACCGTATGCAATTCTTTCTAGGGTAAGAGACCCAATGTTAGAGAGAGAGACATTATAAATGTGGATGTTCTGAACAGTTCCAAGGAGAAAATGATCAAAGAGTGGTTGGTGTTTCAGTACCGAGTCTGTGGGTATGAATCCATAGGAGTCCAGGAGAACCACTGACTCCACCATCTCTGGATACAGAGCACTGAACTGGACAAAGACAACAGGACATGGTTACATACACAGATACTGTCTCTGGATATTGTCAATTGCGAAGACACACAGAGATATGAAACACCATTGACGTGTTTTTTGTTTTTTTTATGCTTACAATTCCAGCTACATTGCCACCTGTAAAATGGAGAGCACATGATCAGATGTCTGTACAAACAGGAAAACAACAATGTCTGATCTGAACACAACGAGTGGAAGAGAGATTAACATGAACATGAACAGTCACTCACCCATACTGTGTCCGATAATAGAAAATCTCTTCCATTGGAGAGCTGCAAACACATTTCAATGGATTAAATCGATAGATAATCTGCTAAATTTGGCTTCATACTTTTATACCTAATCACACCTACCTAGGACAGAAAGAATGAAGAAACCTCATATAGCTGTGTCTAACTTCACTTTACTTTCAATCATTGCTTTTCAGCTCTTACTGGGGCAAAGGTCACATTGGTCTGAATACACTCTAACCAGCAGGTAGCGGTTTGAACATTGGGCCAGTAACCGAAAGGCCGGTAGTTCGAGCCTACAAGGTGAAAAATCTGTTGATGTGCCCTTGAGCAAGGCACTTAACCCTAATCGCTCCAGGGTCGCTTCCAGGCAGACCCTGGCCGTGACCCCATTCTCCGAGGGTGTCTCAGAGAGAGTGGGATTTGCAAAAAACACATTTCCAATTCACACATTTGTATTAATACACACTTGTGCATGTGTGAAATAGGACAAATATATGCATCCACTAAATTAATTTCAATTATTATTATTACCTCCAATGACTCGCCGTATGTCGGCCACATAAGCAGGAAAGCTGTAGAAGACTCCAGGAGGTCTATGGGAGGAGAGGCCATGGCCTGCCATATCCACAGCTACATACTTCCACTCTGAGTGTGTGTGTGTGAGTGTGAGTGTGAGTGTGAGAGAGAGTGTGTGAGAGAGAGAGAGAGAGAGAGAGAGAGAGAGAGAGAGAGAGAGAGAGGGTATGTAAGAGCCTGACTCACTCCGTACTGAACAACTATGCAACTGAATGTCCTTCCATTTCCAATGACAAGCTCTCATGTATCTATTGTATAATTATCTGTGCTGATCTAGCAGTCAGACAGCCTACGTACCTTTGGGCAGCAGTGGAATGAGAGTGTTGAAAGTGCCACAGTTGTCTGCCCAGCCGTGCAGGCAGAGTATTGGACGACCACGGTCAGGACCCCAGACCTTGCCCCTCATCTCTCCCCACGGTACTGGCATATTGAACTCTGACACTGAAGGGCAATTACTGTTAAGACACATTACTAAGCATATAACATGGCACAACAATCAGTAATAGTGCATGAGGAAGTGTTATAAGAAGCTCAACAAACAAACAAACAAGAACACACACACACAACACACTAATGAGTTCACTAAGTTAATGTCAAGAGAGCTCCCATAAGTTCTGATGATCAAGAAAGGATTCATTCTTACCTGTTTGTTTCATGGTAGCTGATGTCATCAAGTGTCTGACCCCTTTCAAAGTTTGCATTATTCTGAAAGACCAACTGCAAAGTCGGGTTGTTAGCTAAACATAAGCACTATACGTCCACAACGTCGATATATTAAATATATCATAAATGCATTAATAAAACGTTAGTTACGAAATAACAACAACTCTATTCACGCTAATGTAACCTTTGAAACGCTTCTCCATTACTTCCGGGTGAAGTGACACATGTTATTTTGACGAATGAAACGTGAACGCGTCTCCACTTTTAGTGAATAATATTGGACATCTAGTGGCCGGTTAAATGACTGACAAGAGCACGCGCCAATCCTATGTGAGCCATTGTCCAATCACATATTTTGTGAGGAGAACGGGGCGGGAGAACACAAGGCGTTCACAAGAAGACAAGGTGCGGTCACAAAGCATCCAGAATGATATCATTCTAGCAATAAACCAAACAAAAGGTCAAGACTACGACCAACGTGTCATTTTCCCCAATATAATTAATATTTTTTTTTCATCTGAGTATAGCTCAAGGCATTGGCCTGGAGTTTGTTGCAGAATTTGTCTGTTCCAAACATTTCATGACGTTTAGCCTATTGGCATGAAAAACAAAAATCATTTTCAAAACTTGTGAGGAAATTCCAGCCTTCTAAACATTCTAGAGATGGACTACAAGGCATATTAAACAGACAAAGTGGATGCTGTTGTGTCTGCAAAAATTCACCAGGGGGCAGAGAGTCGATATGGTAAAACCCAACGCCTACAATAGTTTGAGAGCGCTGCACACTGCTCTCAGAGCAACCAGATATGCAACTTCAAGTGGTCTTGATTTTACAATTAATGTCAATGTCAGTGTATGCATAATATGTGAGGCATTGTTTATATACATGGAAGGAATTATTCCAGAGGCTGAAAACATAACACAGAGGTCTGCGATATTGGCTGCTCTAGAAAATATAATATTTTCTCGAAGCTCTATCAGTCACCAGACAGACCTCTTTTGTCAATCAAGATAGCCATTACCTTAAAGGGATAGTTTGAGACTTTGGCAATGAAGCCCCGTATCTACTTCCCTGGAGTCAGATAAACTGGTGCATACTATTTTTATGTCTCTGTGTCCAGTATGAAGGAAGTTAGAGGTAATTTCGCAAGGTAATGCTAACTAGCGTCAGCGCAATAACTGGAAGTCTACAGGAACAGCTAGCAACTATCCCTTTAATTATGATCAAAGAGGCCAGAGATGGATTAGTTTTTCTCCCCTTACCAAAATCTATATTTGGGTGTCTCTGGACAACCGAGCAACACTAGATATAGCAGACAAAACTATCATGACAAACATTTTCCACAATGTATTAGCAAACATGTGTTATTCGATGTATCCCTTTGAAATGTGTCAAAAGTAGAGTGTTTCAAAAGTAGAGAATACCATCAATCGGTTATATCCCAAACCGGCAGGGTTTAAACTTGACCTGTACTTGAACCCCAGTAAAGGAGTGAAAATGGCTAGGGCCTAAACATATCCATGCTTAAATGCTCTGGCAAAACTGTCTGGTGGTCCTGGCTGCTGCCAGCAGTTATTTATAAAGCTACATGTTGACTGAAGAGAGAGAAAGATAGGAGAGGAGAAAGAGTGTGCTGGGGATAATGGCAAAAAGAGACAGAGGTGTGAGATAAATGAAAGAGAGAGAGAGGAAGGAAGATAGATTGTGATACTGTATAGCTTATTCATGGACATATATGAGAGTCACGGTCCTGTTTGGCCTTAGGTTCAAAAGTTGACCATGTCACCTCTGTCACCTCTGTTGGAGCCGAGGGGTGTTTCTGTCATTGCAGTGTAACAACTGTTTTTCTCATTTGCTGACTTTTGGCAGCATTTGTCTTTGACCATGCCAATAATGTATTTGTAATGGACATGATGCTCTTTCGCCCTGTTCGAAATGATGAGTAGGTCAAAAAAAAGAGCCATGCTGTCGTCGTCACACCACTGCTATTGTCGTATACTAAAGGTCATAAGATTGAGTCAAATGGCATTTCTTACACATATTAACTAATGAGAGATTCATGCATGTTATTAAATGGTCATACTGAGCCAAGCCTGTAAACGGTATAGAGTTCTGAAGAACTGTAGCAATACAGCATTACCTTACCAACTTTGGAAAGAATTAGATAGACCATTGGAAATCTTGATTTTGGCACCTTCTTTTCTTAAGAACTATGAGACAATAGAATGCACAATGCAGTGAGGGACAGAAAGGAATCTAACTGGTATGGTATCATAGTTTGGTATCCTAACGGGGAGGGTGGGCTGAAGAGAGTTAGAGGTGGAGTAAACATCAAGAGAGAGAGTAGATTGATGATTGGCCTTGGATGAGGGAGGAGGGGGTATAAAAGGTATGGTTTGGGGATGGTTTGACTATAAAGTATTTCGGAGTTTGAAATATTCACACGGGACATTTGCCTGCTTTACTGGTACAGTATCGATGCTTCTATGTCATGCTTTAGAAATACATTTTTGGGATCAACTGTTTATTCATTTTCAAAACCAGAATCTTTAAAGTTTTGACCTAGCGTTAGGGTTAGTGTTGAGGCTGAAAAAGCAAATTACAGTATTATAATCATGAGTGAGAGTTTGGGTGAGCTGCTGTTGTAACCCAAAATGAATTTCAGTCAACAATCTGAACTGTATGACATCTAATTATGTCATCTTCAGTTTGACTGTCAGTGTTTTCGAAGAGAATCCAACACATACATGCACACAGAAGGCCCATAGTCTAGAGCTCTCAAACTACAATCTGGACCTCGAAGCCAGTTCCACTGCATTTGTTCATTGTTCCCCTCTAATCAGGGACTGAGTTAGACCTGGGACACCAGGTGGGTGCAATTCATTATCCGGTAGAACAGAAAAGCAGCAGGCTCCGGACCTCGTAGGGTAAGAGTTGAATAGCCCTGGTCTAGAGGCTATGCAAAGACAACGCAACAACAGGTGGACTTATGGTGCACTGATGCTGGGATGGATATACATCCTGAGAGAACAAGTCAATCTATCAGTCTGCTGCCTCTATATCAAGCTATCTTGTTCAGAGTAGACGGGTGATTAGCTCGTAAAGACTGTGTGGAGGAGCTGATGGGGCTGTATTTTATGGCTGATGTCTATGTGTGGACTGACCATTTTTGACCTGTGGGTATAGAATCCTATGAGGACAAGGTCAATGAAAAGCTATGGGGAAAGGACCTTGGGATTAGTTACTACATAGTTACTACATTGTTGCCGTTGAAAAGATAACATTTAATAGATAAAAACATCTGGATTTAATATTTTATTACAGTATTGGCATGTTCAATGTATCAGTGTTGCATGCCGTGTATTATCGAACCCAGTAAACAAACCAAGCTAATGTAATGTATCCTGTTGTTTCTATAGCATGCAATTCCTATCCCCACTACTAGTGACTCTCTAACTAGGCTTTATGGCTGAACGTTTCTATAGCGTTTTGCTGAGTAGACTTGCCATATGTTAGATTAGATTAATGTATTACTGAATTAGTATTATGATGTAAATTAAAACCATATAATTCCCTGTCTTCTTGGCTGCTTCATTGGTTCTGTCTATTACTAACCCACTCTGATTGCTTGGCACAGAAAATACTAGCTTTCCTACTGTAAGCATTTGTAACAGGGCTGGGGTCAATTCGAATTGAAGGCAAATTAGAATTTAAAATTTAAAAAAAGGAAAAACTTTGGGAATAAATAGCTTCTACTCCTCAGTTTATTGAAAAATCCTTGAAAATAGAATTGTTATTTAAGACCCCAGTCCTGATTTGTACTGTTATCCCACTGGCTATAAGGTGAATGCACCAATTTGTAAGTCGCTCTGGATAAGAGCGTCTGCTAAATGACGTAAATGTAAATGTAAATGTATGTCATGTAACTCCTCAGTCTCCTTCTCTGTCTTCCTCAGATCATGGCTGACTTTGACATGGTTCTGAATTGCTGGGAGCCAGTGGAGGCTGACTACAACACACACGGAGGACTGGTTCTGAGCCGGTCAGTGGACAATATTGGACTGTACTTAGCTCTGGTCCAGGGCGTTACGTTTTGCTTGCTGTTGCTGAGACACAACTGCAAAATGCAGGGAACGCTATGGACCGGAGCCAGACTTCACTGAGTTGGCTAAGAGATGGACTGGAGAATGGTTCTGGCCATAAACTGCTAGACTGTAGACTGTTTTGTTGAATGTAATGCTAAGAAATACACTACTGGTCAAAGGTTTTAGAAGGGTTTTTCTTAATTTTTTACTATTTTCTACATTGTAGAATAATAGTGAAGACATCACAACTATGTAGCTCAGCTGCTAGAGTACGGCGCTTGTAACGCCAAGGTAGTGGGTTCGATCCCCGGGACCACCCATACACAAAAATGTATGCACGCATGACTGTAAGTCGCTTTGGATAAAAGCGTCTGCTAAATGGCATATTTATTTATTTATTTATTTTAAATAACACATATGGAATCATGTAGTAACCAAAAAAGTGTTCAACAAATCAAAATATATTTGAGATTTCAGATTCTTCAAATAGCCACCCTTTGCCTTGATGACAGCTTTGCACACTCTTGGCATTCTCTCATCCAGCTTCACCTGGAATGCTTTTCCAACAGTCTTGAAGGAGTTCCCACATATACTGAGCACTTGTTGGCTGCTTTTCCTTCACTCTGCGGTCCGACTCATCCCAAACCATCTCAATTTGGTTGAGGTCGGGGGATTGTGGAGGCCAGGTCATCTGATGCAGCACTCCATCACTCTCCTTCTTGGTAAAATAGCCCTTGCACAGCCTGGAGGTGTGTTGGGTCATTGTCCTGTTGAAAAACAAATGATAGTCCCACTAATCCCAAACCAGATGGGATGGCGTATCGCTGCAGAATGCTGTGGTAGCCATGCTGGTTAAGTGTGCCTTGAATTCGAAATAAATCACGGACAGTGTCACCAGCAAAGCACCTCCACACCATAACACCTCCTCCTCCATGCTTTACGGTGGGAAATACACATGCAGAGATCATCTGTTCACCCACACCACGTCTCACAAAGACACGGCGGTTGGAACCAAAAATCTCAAATTTGTACTCCAGACCAAAGGACAAATTTCCACCGGTCGAATGTCCATTGCTCGTGTATCTTGGCCCAAGCAAGTCTCTTCTTCTTAATAGTGGTTTCTTTGCAGTAATTCGACCATGAAGGCCTGATTCACAGTCTCCTCTGAACAATTGATGCTGTAACAGAGGTAACTCTGGGTCTTCCATTCCTGTGGAGGTCCTCATGAGAGCCAGTTTCATCATAGCGCTTGATGGTTTTTGCGACTGCACTTGAAGAAACTTTCAAAGTTCTTGAAATGTTCCGTATTGACTGACCTTCGTGTCTTAAAGTAATGATGGACTGTCATTTCTCTTTGCTTATTTGAGCTGTTCTTGCCATAATATGGACTTGGTCTTTTACCAAATAGGGCTATCTTCTGTATACCCCCCCCCCACCTTGTCACAACACAACTGATTAACAACACAACACAACAAATTAACTTTTAACCTGTTACATTGAAATGCATTCCAGGTGACTACCTCATGAAGCTGGTTGAGAGAATGCCAAGAGTGTGCAAAGCTGTCATCAAGGCAAAGGGTGGCTATTTGAAGAATCTCAAATATAAAATACATTTTGATTTGTTGAACACTTTTTTGGTTACTACATGTTTCCATATGTGTTATTTCATAGTTGTGATGTCTTCACTATTATTCTACAATGTAGCAAATAGTAAAAATAAAGAAAAACTCTTGAATGAGTAGGTGTTGTAAAACTTTTGACCGGTAGTGTAGGTTAATGCTATATCTACACATTGGCAATCAGGAATGATTTAAAATGTTCTGTACTGTAGAGGCTCACAGAACTCTCCTTACAAATCTCTCTCTTTCCCTCTCTGTCTCTCCTTGCCTCTAGTCTGTTCACAGAGCACCCAGACACCCTGACGTTGTTCCCTAAGTTCGCAGGCATCGCAGCGGGGGACCTGTCCGGGAACGCGGCGGTAGCTGCCCACGGGGCCACCGTGCTTAAGAAGCTGGGAGAGCTGCTGAAGGCTAAAGGTGACCACGCTGCCATCCTCAAACCCCTGGCAACCACCCACGCCAAGCAGCACAAGATCGCCCTCAACAACTTCAAGGTGAGGGTGGATGATTCCAGTCTCCCTCCCTTCTCTCTTTATCTGAATCTAGCAGTTTTTTCTCCTCTATTCATAAATGTAAATACATTTAATTGTTGCATTCACTCCAGTTTTACCATGACACTGTCATTCTTAGTTTACTAAAATGCTGAGTGAAAAATATACTTCATAAAGTGCTTTTATTCAGTATGAAATTAAACATTATCATCTCTCTTGCTTCTCACCAGCTCATCACCGAGATCATCTGCAAGGTGATGGGTGAGAAGGCAGGGCTGGACGGGGCAGGGCAGGAAGCGCTGAGGAAGGTGATGGGCGTGGTCATAGCTGACATCGACGTCACCTACAAGGAGCTGGGCTTCGCTGGCTAAACGGTTTACCTCAACGACCTACGACCCCCACGCCAGGGGTCACAAGAGGTCACACGGAAAGGACAACAACTGGAGACATTTACTGGGAGCTTACACGTGAAGCAGAGTGGTTACTAGTTTATATACAGTACATTCTAAGTGCTGGTTTGCTTGTGACTTGCTGAAAGTACAGGAGGTGTATGGGGCAAAGCTTTTGTGAAAATTCTGCATTTCTCTCTGTACAGTATATTGCCTTAATCTGCCATTTCAATGTAGTTTGCTTACTGAATGGTAACTGTTTCTCATTGCACTAAACCAATAAACGTTCTATCAGCTGCAAATAAGTGCTTAAAATGTCTGTTCTGCCTTTTCTATATATTTTCTTTGGTTAATTTCAAACATTCATCACCCAGTGACATGGACAGATGTATTTTCTGAGGGGGTGGATATGAGTTATTAGGGAGATGAGATTAGTTTCTTCTCATTCCCATTCTATATAGTAAGCTTGATTTGATCTTGTACACATTAACAGCTAAAAGCTGAATTGTGGTATACAGACACAAAGGACAACAAATTAAAATAATTAGATTTAGATATGAGTTCGTTAATGTGGTGTCTGGTTAGGACTGAAGCAAGGACGAAGGGTTGAAGTTACTCATCTGCTCTTGCTCTGTGACAAACCTGTTTATTGCCTCTAGACTGGCTCAAATCCTCACTCTCTCTTGCACACAATTGGCGGGGGGTCTATTCTGGTAGTCACCTCTCCTGCCCTCTATCTTGGATGACTGTCCGGTTTCTGTTGTGCTCCAGTGCAGGTCAGCAAGCGGTCAGTCAGCGATCTATCCCCACCCACTCCTCTCCTCCCTCCCCCTTTGACTAAAACACGTGCATGATCTCTCTTGCACTCTCTCAACACACCTAAGTGCTACTACCTATAGCATGATCACTTAACACACATACACACACACTCACCAGCAGGCACATACACACTAATCCCCACCACCCTGTTTATTTTGGCTCTGTCCTCTCCCTTTCCCATTCCTGCGGTCTTATCGGTCAGTTTGGACGTGACTCTCTCCACAGAGCAGCATCTCAGGCGGGGCTGTCTGTGTTCAGATCACCCCCTCTCAGACCAGACCAGACTGTGCCCGTTAGCTTGGGCGCCATGGTGACGCCATGGAGATTGCCCAGTGCATTCCTCACAGGAAGTGCATGTCTAGAGTGCCCCTGATTGGTTAAACCGCACTAGTGAATGAAATTAATTGTTTCAATAAGCTCAATGCGGATATCTTAAATGACTACAATACACGGAAGAGTTAAGCGTACTAGTGCAAGAAATCAAAGTTGTATTCAAACATATTATGCTTAATTCTGGATTCAGACATTTCTTACTTTGTGATATTGCTTGAATCTACAGTATAAATTAAAATTGACATTTGCCTGGGAGCAAAATTGTAATGGAAAACTTCCTTTCAAACTTTTCCATTGTCTCCAGTCAAATGAAAAGTGGTGTTTTGGCATTAGCCTGGCTGGCTGGCTGGTATTGAGCTGATTGCCAAAGCTGTGGTTAATTGCCCTGCTGAAGGAATGACTATTAATTGGGTGGCTGTGTGTCGGTCACTGCACTGCAGACGTGACAACAGACACTGTGACACCCTCTCATCTGGTGTGACCCGCCTGTCTTTATCTCTCTTTATCCGTCAATATCTCTTTCTTTCTGCTGACCCGTTGCCAAGGACAGCCGGTCTCCACCGACCAGACCACCGGACCGGTTGACCCCAGGCCAGGCGCATTAGTCAAGAGTAAGCAATATGGAAAAACCCACGGGAGACGTGAGTCATTTTATAGGCTACTCATTCTGTAACTATCACGCAGTAAAGCATCCTAACGGGGAGGGTGGGCTGAAGAGAGTTAGAGGTGGAGTAAACATCAAGAGAGAGAGTAGATTGATGATTGGCCTTGGATGAGGGAGGAGGGGGTATAAAAGGTATGGTTTGACTATAAAGTATTTCGGAGTTTGAAATATTCACACGGGACATTTACCTGCTTTACTGGTACAGTATCGATGCTTCTATGTCATGCTTTAGAAATACATTTTTGGGATCAACTGTTTATTCATTTTCAAAACCAGAATCTTTAAAGTTTTGACCTAGCGTTAGGGTTAGTGTTGAGGCTGAAAAAGCAAATTACAGTATTATAATCATGAGTGAGAGTTTGGGTGAGCTGCTGTTGTAACCCAAAATGAATTTCAGTCAACAATCTGAACTGTATGACATCTAATTATGTCATCTTCAGTTTGACTGTCAGTGTTTTCGAAGAGAATCCAACACATACATGCTCACAGAAGGCCCATAGTCTAGAGCTCTCAAACTACAATCTGGACCTCGAAGCCAGTTCCACTGCATTTGTTCATTGTTCCCCTCTAATCAGGGACTGATTTAGACCTGGGACACCAGGTGGGTGCAATTCATTATCCGGTAGAACAGAAAACCAGCAGGCTCCGGACCTCGTAGGGTAAGAGTTGAATAGCCCTGGTCTAGAGGCTATGCAAAGACAACGCAACAACAGGTGGACTTATGGTGCACTGATGCTGGGATGGATATACATCCTGAGAGAACAAGTCAATCTATCAGTCTGCTGCCTCTATATCAAGCTATCTTGTTCAGAGTAGACGGGTGATTAGCTCGTAAAGACTGTGTGGAGGAGCTGATGGGGCTGTATTTTATGGCTGATGTCTATGTGTGGACTGACCATTTTTGACCTGTGGGTATAGAATCCTATGAGGACAAGGTCAATGAAAAGCTATGGGGAAAGGACCTTGGGATTAGTTACTACATAGTTACTACATTGTTGCCGTTGAAAAGATAACATTTAATAGATAAAAACATCTGGATTTAATATTTTATTACAGTATTGGCATGTTCAATGTATCAGAGTTGCATGCCGTGTATTATCGAACCCAGTAAACAAACCAAGCTAATGTAATGTATCCTGTTGTTTCTATAGCATGCAATTCCTATCCCCACTACTAGTGACTCTCTAACTAGGCTTTATGGCTGAACGTTTCTATAGCGTTTTGCTGAGTAGACTTGCCATATGTTAGATTAGATTAATGTATTACTGAATTAGTATTATGATGTAAATTAAAACCATATAATTCCCTGTCTTCTTGGCTGCTTCATTGGTTCTGTCTATTACTAACCCACTCTGATTGCTTGGCACAGAAAATACTAGCTTTCCTACTGTAAGCATTTGTAACAGGGCTGGGGTCAATTCGAATTGAAGGCAAATTAGAATTTCAAATTTAAAAAAAGGAAAAACTTTGGGAATAAATAGCTTCTACTCCTCAGTTTATTGAAAAATCCTTGAAAATAGAATTGTTATTTAAGACCCCAGTCCTGATTTGTACTGTTATCCCACTGGCTATAAGGTGAATGCACCAATTTGTAAGTCGCTCTGGATAAGAGCGTCTGCTAAATGACGTAAATGTAAATGTAAATGTATGTCATGTAACTCCTCAGTCTCCTTCTCTGTCTTCCTCAGATCATGGCTGACTTTGACATGGTTCTGAATTGCTGGGGGCCAGTGGAGGCTGACTACAACACACACGGAGGACTGGTTCTGAGCCGGTCAGTGGACAATATTGGACTGTACTTAGCTCTGGTCCAGGGCGTTACGTTTTGCTTGCTGTTGCTGAGACACAACTGCAAAATGCAGGGAACGCTATGGACCGGAGCCAGACTTCACTGAGTTGGCTAAGAGATGGACTGGAGAATGGTTCTGGCCATAAACTGCTAGACTGCAGACTGTTGTGTTGAATGTAATGCTAAGAAATACACTACTGGTCAAAGGTTTTAGAAGGGTTTTTCTTAATTTTTTACTATTTTCTACATTGTAGAATAATAGTGAAGACATCACAACTATGTAGCTCAGCTGCTAGAGTACGGCGCTTGTAACGCCAAGGTAGTGGGTTCGATCCCCGGGACCACCCATACACAAAAATGTATGCACGCATGACTGTAAGTCGCTTTGGATAAAAGCGTCTGCTAAATGGCATATTTATTTATTTATTTATTTTAAATAACACATATGGAATCATGTAGTAACCAAAAAAGTGTTCAACAAATCAAAATATATTTGAGATTTCAGATTCTTCAAATAGCCACCCTTTGCCTTGATGACAGCTTTGCACACTCTTGGCATTCTCTCATCCAGCTTCACCTGGAATGCTTTTCCAACAGTCTTGAAGGAGTTCCCACATATACTGAGCACTTGTTGGCTGCTTTTCCTTCACTCTGCGGTCCGACTCATCCCAAACCATCTCAATTTGGTTGAGGTCGGGGGATTGTGGAGGCCAGGTCATCTGATGCAGCACTCCATCACTCTCCTTCTTGGTAAAATAGCCCTTGCACAGCCTGGAGGTGTGTTGGGTCATTGTCCTGTTGAAAAACAAATGATAGTCCCACTAATCCCAAACCAGATGGGATGGCGTATCGCTGCAGAATGCTGTGGTAGCCATGCTGGTTAAGTGTGCCTTGAATTCGAAATAAATCACGGACAGTGTCACCAGCAAAGCACCTCCACACCATAACACCTCCTCCTCCATGCTTTACGGTGGGAAATACACATGCAGAGATCATCTGTTCACCCACACCACGTCTCACAAAGACACGGCGGTTGGAACCAAAAATCTCAAATTTGTACTCCAGACCAAAGGACAAATTTCCACCGGTCGAATGTCCATTGCTCGTGTATCTTGGCCCAAGCAAGTCTCTTCTTCTTAATAGTGGTTTCTTTGCAGTAATTCGACCATGAAGGCCTGATTCACAGTCTCCTCTGAACAATTGATGCTGTAACAGAGGTAACTCTGGGTCTTCCATTCCTGTGGAGGTCCTCATGAGAGCCAGTTTCATCATAGCGCTTGATGGTTTTTGCGACTGCACTTGAAGAAACTTTCAAAGTTCTTGAAATGTTCCGTATTGACTGACCTTCGTGTCTTAAAGTAATGATGGACTGTCATTTCTCTTTGCTTATTTGAGCTGTTCTTGCCATAATATGGACTTGGTCTTTTACCAAATAGGGCTATCTTCTGTATACCCCCCCCCTACCTTGTCACAACACAACTGATTAACAACACAACACAACAAATTAACTTTTAAGAAGGGACACCTGTTACATTGAAATGCATTCCAGGTGACTACCTCATGAAGCTGGTTGAGAGAATGCCAAGAGTGTGCAAAGCTGTCATCAAGGCAAAGGGTGGCTATTTGAAGAATCTCAAATATAAAATACATTTTGATTTGTTGAACACTTTTTTGGTTACTACATGTTTCCATATGTGTTATTTCATAGTTGTGATGTCTTCACTATTATTCTACAATGTAGCAAATAGTAAAAATAAAGAAAAACTCTTGAATGAGTAGGTGTTGTAAAACTTTTGACCGGTAGTGTAGGTTAATGCTATATCTACACATTGGCAATCAGGAATGATTTAAAATGTTCTGTACTGTAGAGGCTCACAGAACTCTCCTTACAAATCTCTCTCTTTCCCTCTCTGTCTCTCCTTGCCTCTAGTCTGTTCACAGAGCACCCAGACACCCTGACGTTGTTCCCTAGGTTCGCAGGCATCGCAGCGGGGGACCTGTCCGGGAACGCGGCGGTAGCTGCCCACGGGGCCACCGTGCTTAAGAAGCTGGGAGAGCTGCTGAAGGCTAAAGGTGACCACGCTGCCATCCTCAAACCCCTGGCAACCACCCACGCCAAGTAGCACAAGATCGCCCTCAACAACTTCAAGGTGAGGGTGGATGATTCCAGTCTCCCTCCCTTCTCTCTTTATCTGAATCTAGCAGTTTTTTTCTCCTCTATTCATAAATGTAAATACATTTAATTGTTGCATTCACTCCAGTTTTACCATGACACTGTCATTCTTAGTTTACTAAAATGCTGAGTGAAAAATATACTTCATAAAGTGCTTTTATTCAGTATGAAATTAAACATTATCATCTCTCTTGCTTCTCACCAGCTCATCACCGAGATCATCTGCAAGGTGATGGGTGAGAATGCAGGGCTGGACGGGGCAGGGCAGGAAGCGCTGAGGAAGGTGATGGGCGTGGTCATAGCTGACATCGACGTCACCTACAAGGAGCTGGGCTTCGCTGGCTAAACGGTTTACCTCAACGACCTACGACCCCCACGCCAGGGGTCACAAGAGGTCACACGGAAAGGACAACAACTGGAGACATTTACTGGGAGCTTACACGTGAAGCAGAGTGGTTACTAGTTTATATACAGTACATTCTAAGTGCTGGTTTGCTTGTGACTTGCTGAAAGTACAGGAGGTGTATGGGGCAAAGCTTTTGTGAAAATTCTGCATTTCTCTCTGTACAGTATATTGCCTTAATCTGCCATTTCAATGTAGTTTGCTTACTGAATGGTAACTGTTTCTCATTGCACTAAACCAATAAACGTTCTATCAGCTGCAAATAAGTGCTTAAAATGTCTGTTCTGCCTTTTCTATATATTTTCTTTGGTTAATTTCAAACATTCATCACCCAGTGACATGGACAGATGTATTTTCTGAGGGGGTGGATATGAGTTATTAGGGAGATGAGATTAGTTTCTTCTCATTCCCATTCTATATAGTAAGCTTGATTTGATCTTGTACACATTAACAGCTAAAAGCTGAATTGTGGTATACAGACAAAAAGGACAACAAATTAAAATAATTAGATTTAGATATGAGTTCTTTAATGTGGTGTCTGGTTAGGACTGAAGCAAGGACGAAGGGTTGAAGTTACTCATCCGCTCTTGCTCTGTGACAAACCTGTTTATTGCCTCTAGACTGGCTCAAATCCTCACTCTCTCTTGCACACAATTGGCGGGGGGTCTATTCACCTCTCCTGCCCTCTATCTTGGATGACTGTCCGGTTTCTGTTGTGCTCCAGTGCAGGTCAGCAAGCGGTCAGTCAGCGATCTATCCCCACCCACTCCTCTCCTCCCTCCCCCTTTGACTAAAACACGTGCATGATCTCTCTTGCACTCTCTCAACACACCTAAGTGCTACTACCTATAGCATGATCACTTAACACACATACACACACACTCACCAGCAGGCACATACACACTAATCCCCACCACCCTGTTTATTTTGGCTCTGTCCTCTCCCTTTCCCATTCCTGCGGTCTTATCGGTCAGTGTGGACGTGACTCTCTCCACAGAGCAGCATCTCAGGCGGGGCTGTCTGTGTTCAGATCACCCCCTCTCAGACCAGACCAGACTGTGCCCGTTAGCTTGGGCGCCATGGTGACGCCATGGAGATTGCCCAGTGCATTCCTCACAGGAAGTGCATGTCTAGAGTGCCCCTGATTGGTTAAACCGCACTAGTGAATGAAATTAATTGTTTCAATAAGCTCAATGCGGATATCTTGAATGACTACAATACACGGAAGAGTTAAGCGTACTAGTGCAATAAATCAAAGTTGTATTCAAACATATTATGCTTAATTCTGGATTCAGACATTTCTTACTTTGTGATGTTGCTTGAATCTACAGTATAAATTAAAATTGACATTTGCCTGGGAGCAAAATTGTAATGGAAAACTTCCTTTCAAACTTTTCCATTGTCTCCAGTCAAATGAAAAGTGGTGTTTTGGCATTAGCCTGGCTGGCTGGCTGGTATTGAGCTGATTGCCAAAGCTGTGGTTAATTGCCCTGCTGAAGGAATGACTATTAATAGGGTGGCTGTGTGTCGGTCACTGCACTGCAGACGTGACAACAGACACTGTGACACCCTCTCATCTGGTGTGACCCGCCTGTCTTTATCTCTCTTTATCCGTCAATATCTCTTTCTTTCTGCTGACCCGTTGCCAAGGACAGCCGGTCTCCACCGACCAGACCACCGGACCGGTTTACCCCAGGCCAGGGGCATTAGTCAAGAGTAAGCAATATGGAAAAACCCACGGGAGACGTGTGAGTCATTTTATAGGCTACTCATTCTGTAACTATCACGCAGTAAAGCATCCATTGGGCTCAGGTGCTCCCCCATCTTAGCCACTTTAGGTTATGGTGAATTCAATATCCACCTACAAACTGATTGATGTGCCAAATATAATTTTATTTTTCAAACATAGTGCACATGACTGACCACTAGCCTAGGTGTCCAGGCTCCCTTGTCCTCCCAGTGTTGGGTCTTATGGTGTCCAACAGCAGTATCTATCAGTGAGGAAACAGGAAACCTCTCATGGGGTCCAACAGCAGTATCTATCAGTGAGGAAACAGGAAACCTCTTTAATCAGCATTAACACAGTGGATCCCAAACCTGTTTTTGTCCCCAATATTTTCTAACCAGGACCAAGTCTCAAGCAGATCCCAACCTATAGTTTTTCTGAACATTCCACAAAATGTATCCATCAACACTTTTTATGGATAACAGATTATGGTTCACATGGCGACAGCCAGGGGTGCAGGTTATTCTTTTGCCAAGCCCTGATCAGAGAGGAGGATACGTGTGCATCCTAGTGTCTCCCCCTGAGCCTCTGTCAGTGGTCACCTCACCACCCAGATACTTATTACATACTGAATCATTTAGCAGTGTGACAGTGTGTGTGTGTATGTCTACATGTGGCAGACTGTGTGTGTTTCACTGTGCAGACATCGCCATTTGAGATGGCAGAATGCAAAACCCTTTTGAAATGCAGTATTAATTTTGTCATGTTCTACATTGCAGAAAATATTTGGCAACAGGTCACTCAGTCTCTAGAGCCAACAATGGTCGACACAGGTCATCAAGATGCTTGAAGCAGTCACGACACAACATACACACTCAATCACCCTTAGGAGCAGTAGAGAACTGGGGTAAAGAGCAAGAGGAAGACACACCAACGAGATGGACAGACACCTGAAGAGACGAAAGGGAGGAAACGATGAGGGGAGGTTGTATATCCCACTAGGCACCAACTGGTTGTTTCCAATACAACAAAATAAATTTGATGACGTTGAATCAATGTGGAAAACGTATTGGATTTGCAATAAAAGTCTTCACTGTAAAGGGATTTTGGGAATGTTTATTTTTTTTTACCCAACTTTCAACCTAAATCCAATGACATGGTTCAAATGTGTTTATTTCACATTTAATTCATGTTAGTTGAAAACTCAATCAAATGATGTTGAACTGACATCTTTGTCCAGTGGGATAGCACACTGGAGATCTTCAACCAAGGGTTATCAAAATACCTGTTGTGAACATGGAGGGGGTGTGAACTTGGAGTTTAGGGATAGAGGAAACAGGTGGGAGGAGGGAGACGGGTCGGAGTGAGGAGGTCCGAGTCTTCAAACAGCTGGTTCACAATTAAAGAGGTTTAACAAGATCTTAAGCACTTACAAATGTGTAACATTGTACAAAATATGTTATATTTATTTTGCATACGAAATGGTTGACGTTATACACAATGGTGCACAATTTTCATGGACCCGTTTCGGCTTGTGAGCACTACTTTCAAAACTACTGGCTGAAATTATACAAAACCTTTATAACGCATCTTTAAGATTGTATCTACTAGCTAAGCCGTTTATTTCTCACATAGGTCAAAGAAACACTACATAATGAAAGATAAGGGGATATCAATTGCATGGTTCAATTTCATCACAAGTTTCTATAGCGCAGCCAGAAAGCACTTTCGAGGCATTGAACCAATGTCTTTCGTCAGGCTGCAGGCACTCCACCTAGTGTCAGTATATTGACACAGCAACAAGTGACATTCTAAAAAGTAAGGTTAGTGTGTAATCTCAAATGTATTTACAAAGATACCAGACACTTTCTTCACAAATTAGATCAAAGCAGATATATTTGTAAATGGCTAAAAGCTTACAATGTGAACAAAACAAGAAAATATGTATTTAAAAAGGTACTATGTGCATGGTAAACATACTGTATGTACAAACAAAATTAAAACAATATGACACGCAGTCCACTCTATATAAACCTCTTACATTTATCTGTTTTAGAGACCGCAATAGCTATTGAGCACAAGTAACAGTCCATGTAAGTACCTGGTCAACCAGTCTTGGCTGGTCCAGGTGGTGATGTTCTGGACTGGGTTAAAGGTCAAAGATCACTCAAAGTTCTGCTGATCAATGTCAGAGGGCACAGTGCAGCGGGTGAAGGTGGACAGGTAGAGACCAGTTGCCATGGGGACAAGACCGGCCGCTACCTTGAGAATGGCCAGTAAACGGTGTGCTGCCGTGGTCACCCCCTCTGTCGTCTGAGTGGAGAAAAAAAGGAAATTAGAGGAAATAAATAAGAATGGAAAAAAACAACAAAAGCTTCATAAAATAACAGAATGACACACTTCTAAAAGATAATATGAGTTTGTATTACCTGTCAGTCTATTCATAACACAGGTTTCATGAAATAGACTAAATATAAACTAATATAGTGTTTTACCTATCAATCACGTCTATGCATTGACTTATACCTGATCCTCTGCACACAGTAAGGGGCAGTGGAGGGATGCAGCCAGCTTCCTCACAGAGACCAGTCGCTCAGGGGGCACTGATGCATTACGAGCTGGAGGAGGAGACACAGACACACCACAGACACACAGAGGAAGATAGCACTCTTTAAACATAATGAGAGGATGATAGAATGTGATAAGTGTTGATGAAAGATGTATAACGGAGAAGGATAGACAGGCGAGTCCATTTCCTTACCATTGGTAACCAGGAAGCAGACTTTGCCCAGGAAGTAACCTGGGTCTAAATACTTGAGGGAGGTCTCTGCTGACTGGAAGCTGAGGAGAGAGAAAAGCAGTAGCATTACCACTGGAAGAAGAGGCCAGTAAAGTCACATCAGTCATGGGGTCCATCTCCCTATGGATGGTCCCTATTGTCTGTATGTGAATGTACCTGAGCTCTGAGGTTAGGTGAATGATGAAAACCACCAGATCTATCCGCGGCCGAGACTCCTCGTTTTCCATGGGTAGTGGGAGGCTTCTAGCCAACCTTCTGGTACAGAAAGAAGAAGATGACAATGTTAGACGGTTGTGACTAGATGGTATACAGCTACTTCTGTCGAGTTACTTTTCGTAGCAGGTTAGGAGAGCATTTTAGCTAACCCTAACCCGCTACGAAAAGTTACTTCTGTCCGTAGCTGTATACCATCTAGTCAAGACCCCTACCTAGCTCGCTAGTTGGGAACTCAATTCAGTACTTACACAGTGACGTTGACATTCTTCTCATGAAGCACAACAGTGTCAGCTAACTTCTGCTGAAATTGCTCTTCATTCTCTACCAGCTGAAACAAGAAACACATTCATTGAGTAACAACGGGTGAGTTAGTGGTGTTATTATGATGTATCAGCTAACTAACTAAACATAGATACAAATATTGAATTCTGTGCATGTAAATGTATCAATAATCTGGATAGCAGTAATGTCACAATTGGTTTAGTGATAAGAATCGTTGGTAATTAATTGTTAAATTTGCTAGCTAGCTACCTAGGGCTAACGTTACTTACAGGACCACTTACCAGTATGTTGGCTGTGTTTAGTCCAGGAAGTTTACTAAATGGTTTGAGTAAAGACATTTTACATCCAACATGCAAAAAAGAGAAGTAAAATTGTGTTAAAAAGCGTTCAACAATGCAGTCGCTAACTAGCGACACTTCATAGACATCTCCAATGTTATGGTTGAAGAAAATAATTTTCAGCCATGACTTTTGTGGCGCGTAATTTCAAACTTCCGTTAAACTTCATGACGTCTTCAATTCTTCTTCTGCTGCCATTTTCTTCAAAGGAGCATGACTGCCATCTATTGTCTAAAAAGTGTAACTATATAAATATAATCCTGCTGCTACCTCCACTTTGCACAATAACTTCGACGTCTTTGATAAACACTACATTAAAGCTAGAAACCATAGTTGCTACATCAATTTTTGGACTTAGAAATGAATATATACCCATTGATTCTTGAATTTAACTTATAAATGCCTCATGAGCTTAGTTCAACTGTCATACCCCATCAGAACCCAAGTATAAGCGTGTTATACTCCAATGTTTATAACAAAATGTAAACACTGTATAACCTCAAAAAATTGTTAACACTATAACTGTTTATATCATGGATCGTCAGTCCTTGCATCCATAGCACTGTCTATTAATTTGAGAGGTTACATTTCTCCAGGCCCATCCCTAAGCTTTTTACCAAAACACAGGCGCTTTGTTGTTTCAACTAAGGATTCAAACATTAAGAATGGACAGGAAACATGAGTCACAATGGAAGCAGGACTTTTATTAACTTTGTAGTAGATGGCACAGCAAGGTAGATTCCCCAAAACATCCACCTTGTCTCACAGCAAAAGGACTGTGTGTGTCTGCTCATGGGTTTCTGCTGAAGTGTGTGTGTCTGTTCATGGGTTTCTGCTGAATACCAGTAAAGTAACAGTATGTAAAATGCTTGTGTACGTTGTCAATCATATTGAATTCTACATGTCCGTATCAGTGCGAAGAGTCTTAAGTGGTACTCTTTATCTTTCAAAGGATGTGGTTGTTCGTCACTGTATTTTTTATGTTTGTGTATAAATCTAAGTTATACACGCTATACACGCTCCTCCATGTGAAACCGATCTTTGGATCCCTGTTGGAACCCAGAAAACGACAACAGCATCAACATTGTAGATCATAATGATGGTAAAAAACAGAACAGCATTTCTAAAATAAAATAAGGTTTAAATGGGCAGAACTTCCATCTCTCTCCTCTACTACCCCCGTCCCAATTATTACATGAAATAAAGTGTTGCTCCCAGGCCAACTTCCTTCCTTTCGTTCAAGGTCTTTCCCATTCATCCCAATTGAAAGCCCCACCAACTATCTTCGCATGCTACTTCTTCCCATCCTGACCTCTTATCCTGATTTCCTTGTCCCAATTTGTCCTCGCCGCCCCCCCTCCCAATTTATATGTCCCACTTCAACATGAATGAACACACATACTCACACACACCCTCCCAGCCAGTCCCAATTCACTCCCTCCCACCTAGCCCTAAACCTTCGATGATTGCTGATCTGAAAGGTCTGGATAGGTATAAGCAGTGTAGCTTCCACTTCCACCATATTGCTTCCATCTTCTAGATCTGCAAACATCTAAGAGTTATGGCTGAGGTGAAGGGGTAAGGAGCCCATTAGAACTGGCTGTTGCTCCATCTTTCTAAACCCCCCTCTGCTCTAACATGACCTCGGATGTCCCCCTCTATATCATATCTCCCCCGACTCCCTCTCTCCGTCTGAGCTGGAACGTCTATCCCTCTCTAGCGACAGAGATCTCTCTCTTTCTCTCCCCCTGGCCATCATCTCTGGAGAGGTGGACCTCTCCCTGTCTTCCCTGGTCATGGGCTCGGGCCTGTCGTCTTGCTCCCGGGAGCGGGGTGGTCCCTCTCCTCCGCTCTCCCTCCATCTCTCCTGGGACGGGGAGCGCCCTGAGGGTGAACGGCCAGACGGAGAGCGCTGAGACGGGGAGCGGGGTTCTCGGTCTCGGGTGTGTGAGGATCTGTCCCTGGAAGACCTGGGTAGAAGGAAACAGATCAGGCATTGGTACAAAGATCAAGCACCTGATGACAGACAAACAAAATCAACCCAAACAATCTGTTGGGAAAGAGCTGGGTCGTGTTCATTAGGGCACAGCGTAGCAAAACATTTTGCCACAGAAAAAGAAAACACTGTTTGTTGTTGTTCAGGTAACCTGGTAAAATAAAGGTAAAATAAAGGTTAGTAGTACCTCCCCGTTTCATTCAGTTTTCTTCTAGTTGCCGCCTGATTTTAGTGTGACATAATGGCTATGTGCCATTTTCTAAGTATCAAGTCAGTGTTCCTGTCTGTCTGCTCAGGCCTCACCTCTTCCTCTTGCTCCTGTGAGAGTGGGAGCTCGAGCGATGCCTGTCCTTGTGTCTATGCTTACGTTCCCTTTCCCTGTCCCGCTCTCCTCCTCCCTCCTCCCGGGGGCGAGAGGAGCGGTGTCGTCTCGAGCGATGGGAGGATGAGCTGCCTCCCTCCCGGTATCGTTCACCGCTTCTTGATCTTGACCTGTAAAAAAAAGACATAAAAGTGGATTGTTAAAATACAAGAGAATGAGCATTTCAAAGCATTTGTTTGATGTCTGAACTGAAGATGGGAACAAGTCAGATTTAGATCACCTCCGGCGTTCTCTCTCTCCCCTCTCTCTTTCTCTTTCTCTCTCCCTCTCCCGTACACGTTCGGTTTCACGCTCTCGCTCCTTTTCCCTCTCTCGTTCTCGCTCCAGCTCCCACTCCTTCGCTCTCTCTTCCTCCTTTTCACGCTCCTCCCTTCTTCTCATTCGCATTCCTTCTTGCTTCTCCACAACTGCTTTCTGTAGCAGGAAAAACAACAACAACATGTAATCCATAGCAACAACTGTACTCAGACAGCTCAGGTTTACACTTCCTGAAAAGCAATGTAAACGTCTACATAACTAGTGATATCCTACTAGGTTCTGACTACTGTTATGTTGTGTGTGTCTCACCCGTAGCTTTTCCAGCTTCTCCCGGATCTCAATGAATCCCAGATGCAGTTTACCTCCGAAGTGGTCGGCCAGGCGGCGGTCGTTGTCATGGAGACCTAGGTAGGCGGAGCACACCTCGCACACCCGGAGCTTCTGCTGCTGGAAGCTGGACGCCGGCATCGAGTTTCTGTATACGTCCTGGGAGAAAGCAACAGTACACCAGACTGATTTTAGAACTAGGACACACCGCACAGTTCTTAGTGAGTATGCTGCTGTGTTGATGACTAATGTTAATATTAGGACACACCTTCAAATGACTGATGACTGACTGTTTTGATATATTTTGAGTTGCACACATGAAATTCCTCATATACCTGTCTGTTAAAAACATCTAAGAGGCTTTGCTGAAACAGGTTTGTATATTTCAACAAAAAACTAGTTGTTAATCTTTATTTAATCCCAGTACAAATCAGAGCTGCTATGATTGGTTGTGACCACATGTCGGGTATCTCCTTGACCCCCTGTCCACTGACCTCTGCCTCTTTCTTCATTGCGCGAGTCTTCTCCACCTTCTCCAGGACCTCCTGTGCCTCTTCCACATTCCCCTCGCCCCCCAGCTGCTCCGCCCGGGCCAGCAGCTTACCGATCTCCTCGTTCAGCTCGTGGACCCGCTCAGCCTGTTGATTCCAGAGAGAAAGTGTTAGAATTATGACACGGTGACAACCAGAGCAACAAAGTGACAGGCAATCACATTATTTATATTATTATTAATTAGTTTCTTATACATGGTTGAAATGTCATTTTTTGAAATGTCAGCTACATTCATCTAGAAAAACAACACATACCATGGAATCGAATTCCAACTATAAAGTGTTAATTCACCTAATGACCATGTGGGGAACTATCTAAGTAAGACAAAGAACAGGGGTCGGTCACCTTGGCGGCGACCTCAGCGCTGATCTCATCCTGCGTCTCAGCCAGTCTCTTCTTAGCTAGCTCAGTCCTGCGGTCACAGTCAGCGATGAACGACTGAAGGTGCTCAGCAGCCTGCGGTGAGAGGGGATGACGAGGAGAGGGTTAAACATCGCCAGATCTGAGAGGAAAAATAGATATCACATGGAGCTTGTGTGTACAAGACATAAAACAGAAGGAAAGAAAAAGAGGGAGCGAAAAAGAGAGAAAGAGAGAGAAAGAAAGAGACAATCCATTGATCAACAGATCACATGGAGCTTGCATGCAGAGGAAACAAAATGTGTGTGTGCGCGTATGTGTGCTAAACATGTATACTAGGTACATGACATTCCAACGTAACTCACGTCAAGCTCAAAGAAGTACTCCTGTTGTTTGGAGGCGATCTCGAAGTCAGCCCTGAGGGCCAGGTCGTGGACCTTCACACACTCTCCCAGGTCCATTCTCTGTACGACAACAACAAGAAACATCAATTACATCAATCACTCAAAGATGTACCTACAAGTCCTGTACCCAGGAGAGCAATTTACATTGTGTTCTATATCGCTACTACACAAGACCATTGTGACTCAGACAGCGTTTCCCAAACTAGGGGTCGCGACCCCATGTGGGGTCACCTGATTTGAAAATGGGGTAGTGAGAGAACTCCGAAATGAAATAAATACAAATCGGGCTTGGTTCATATAACCAGGGTTACAGAGCGGTTTCTGTTTTCTTCCTACAAATGTTGCTCCATCTTTAGAACCGTTTGAGCTACAAAATATTATGATCCCATCACTGAAAGATAAGACTCTCAGGAACACGTATGCTTCCTCTGTTTCCCTCTACAATGGCAGGACACATTAGAACAGAGTGGACAAGCCCAGGCACTAAATCAGACTGGGGGAAAAAGATAATCAATGATGATGTTCTTTTCTACACAGAAGATCATACAAAATGATTGCCTGATGATTTTCTGAACTTCCCAATACTTCGAACCATACTTTCTTCATATTTAAATACTGTCAAAAGTACTGATTTGTAATAGACTGTCTAAGCACCAATTTAAAAAGTTTACATTGGCCGTTGATTATGTCACTTTCTTCCACATGATGGGGTCGGGGAATTTTTATATTTATAAAAATAGGGTCGCGCCCCAAAAAAGTTTGAGATCCCCTGGACTAAGTAATATGTCATGTACTCACAGTGCCGGAGAGAATGTCGTGAGGACAGGAGTCCAGCAAATGACTCTTGCAGACCCGCTCATCTGTAAATTTGATTCTCTGGCGCATGGAGTCCCCTACACGAAAATAAATCAGACAAGGGGAGAGAGTTGGTGAGCTGAGCAAAGTCATGTAAATCTCAAGAAACAATAGCTGTGTGCATACCAGACACCTTTATTATCCAAAATTCTGATTACGGTGGGTGCGGATGCCCATGTGGATCATTCATTCCTGAAACAAAAACTAGCTTAGCTTGCTACAGTACATCTAGCTATCTGTCCAACGTTACCTGCAGCCAGTCAGTGATAGCATCTCGTGGGCCAGCAATATCCCAGCTAGCACACGTCAACAATGTGACAAGGTATGAAACGGAATGTTCCTTGTGTTTACTTTACTGTGAACACAACAAGTAGCTAGCTGGCGTTAGCGTTCAGCCATTGGTCCCCAGGCTAAGGTAGCTTAGCTAGCTAACGTCAGCTAGCATGATAAAAACTAGTTAGAAACATTTCCTCTGAAACAATGTAGCTTGTCGTTTACTCACCATCTCTACTTGTGCCCATCAACTGGTCCAACATTGCTCGCATTTGCGCTTGGGCCGACATGTTTGTTGTTTATGTCACCGACACTACACGCCGATGGTGTCTGCTGCATGCAGCCTCGACCACAGGCCTCTGACGGCTCGTGGACGTCGAACAACTTTTCTCAGAGAATCTCAAGTTCTCGTGACGAATATTTGAAACAAACTAGCTCGCTAAAACCTTTTCTTGAGACCTTCCACCACCTTAACGTTTATAGTTATCAAGTTTGTAATACCAATTTACAATGTAAATATTAGGTAGCTAAACCTATTCCGAAATTTATCTCGTCCCCGTTCGTCTTTCAACTCGAAGTATGGCGAGGGGACAGTTATGCTGAGTAGCGGGTGGTGTAATTTCAAATTCGGATTATTGAGGTAAACCCGAAGGTTTTTAGGTAGTTGTGAGACCAACCACTGTCCCTTGTTAGACTGTAAATCTCATTGACATATTCCTCATATTCTAACGTATTTATTAATTCGGTGTCCTATATTTTTCGACTTCCTCCTCTTTCCGAGCGCGCTCTGCCTCGAAGGAAATGCTGCAGTCCTCGCGTGCTGGTTGGCTGAATAGCACAAAATGCTGCAGTCCTCGCGCGCTGGTTGGCTGAATGGCACATAACGTCATTTGCTTCTATTTCTTCTTCTGTGGATTTTATATGGCGGTTGTGACGTCATTTTGATCGCTCTGTCTTCAGATAACGTACACACATATGAATGCACATAAACCTGATAGGCTAGTGTGTAAATAAATAAAACAAGTCTGGAATTATCTATTCTATATTTGACTGTTCATACATTGTGCATTACATGTATTTATTCATGTTATGTTGTTTGATCTTTGATGTTGTCATAAAATGCGGATAGACTTACGCCCCGAACCCACCCATAAACAATGCCGTCCCGCCCACCCCACCCCAAACTGGAAAAATGGCGACAGCTGTCCTGTGGCTCTCTCGGAACCTCGTATCGAGGAATACGGGGGTAGTAAGCCGTAACACCGTCTTGAAACCGTCTAACACAACGAGACTGAACCAATGTCGAAATGCGGTATCAACAGCAAATGGCGGTGTTCAACCAAAGCCGGATAAAGTGAGTTTTCATGCGTGGCTAAGCCTGTTGGTAACCCTACACATAATGTGGGCGGTTCCTGACTCTTGGAGCAGATTGACAGCAGTCTTTGCCAATCACAGCTTAAGGAATTTGGAGAGACAACTGTGGGAGCCAATGAGCTTGTGTGTGTTTGATACGGAAGTAATTAGTCATTATTTTAGCCACCTTTCGTCGAAAAATTATATTAAAAAGCTCATGTAACCATTTTATGTAATAAGGCATTGGCTTACACATTGGCTTCTCATCCAGTGTAACATATTAACACAACTACAGATACCATGGGGTATTGGAGTGTCCATTTTTAGGTCAAAGTCCATATCAATTGAATTAGCCTGTTTGTGGGAAATAAAACATTTCATATCCATAATGTATTCAATTATGAGTATGGCCCCAGAGCATCTGCATTTATTATGTGAATCAAGTTAATTGATGAGGAATTCTGCATTCTGAAAAATCCCATGTTGTCTTATCTGAGGCTTTGAACTGTATACTGTGCATGTTGCTTGATGTGGTCATCTTCCTGTATGATATTAGCAATGTTAATTAATGTAGGAACCTGTTTCAGATTGTAGATATTCTGAATTTCTTTCTTTCCCCCCCTATCACCCAGATATCCTTCGGTCTTATCCGCATGACCGCTGTAGTGATTCCCTTCCTGTACGTGGGAACTCTGATCAGCAAGAACTTTGCGGCTCTACTTGAGGAGCATGACATCTTCGTCCCAGAGGATGATGACGATGACGACTGAACCAAGGTCAGTGATGACGACTGAACCTAGGTCAGGGATGACGACTGAACCTAGGTCAGGGATGACGACTGAACCTAGGTCAGGGATGACGACTGAACCTAGGTCAGTGACGAAAATAGATGTATTGATACAGCTATTGATGTGTAAAAGGCTAATATCATTACTAGTCCCAGGGTGACACACACAGGCTAACCTACAATAAAGCATCTCTTTCATATACATTTGTCCCTAACAGCAGTTTAGAGTGCATGCATGCAACATATTGTTATTTACAGTGAGGGAAAAAAGTATTTGATCCCCTGCAGATTTTGTACGTTTGCCCACTGACAAAGAAATGATCAGTCTATAATTTTAACGGTAGGTTTATTTGAACAGTGAGAGACAGAATAACAACAACAAAATCCAGAAAAACGCATGTCAAAAATGTTATAAATTTATTTGCATTTTTATGAGGGAAATAAGTATTTGACCCCTCTGCAAAACATTACTTAGTACTTGGTGGCAAAACCCTTATTGGCAATCACAGAGGTCAGATGTTTCTTGTAGTTGGCCACCAGGTTTGCACACATCTCAGGAGGGATTTTGTCCCACTCCTCTTTGCAGATCTTCTCCAAGTCATTAAGGTTTCGAGGCTGACGTTTGGCAACTCGAACCTTCAGCTCCCTCCACAGATTTTCTATGGGATTAAGGTCTGGAGACTGGCTAGGCCACTCCAGGACCTTAATGTGCTGCTTCTTGAGCCACTCCTTTGTTGCTTTGGCTGTGTGTTTTGGGTCATTGTCATGCTGGAATACCCATCCACGACCCGTTTTCAATGCCCTGGCTGAGGGAAGGAGGTTCTCACCCAAGATTTGATGGTACATGGCCCCGTCCATCGTCCCTTTGATGCGGCGAAGTTGTCCTGTCCCCTTAGCAGAAAAACACCCCCAAAGCATAATGTTTCCACCTCCATGTTTGACGGTGGGGATGGTGTTCTTGGGGTCATAGGCAGCATTCCTCCTCCTCCAAACATGGCGAGTTGAGTTGATGCCAAAGAGCTCGATTTTGGTCTCATCTGACCACAACACTTTCACCCAGTTCTCCTCTGAATCATTCAGATGTTCAATGGCAAACTTCAGATGGGCATGTATATGTGCTTTCTTGAGCAGGGGGACCTTGCGGGTGCTGCAGGATTTCAGTCCTTCACGGCGTAGTGTGTTACCAATTGTTTTCTTGGTGACTATGGTCCCAGCTGCCTTGAGATCATTGACAAGATCCTCCTGTGTAGTTCTGGGCTGATTCCTCACTGTTCTCATGATCATTGCAACTCCACGAGGTGAGATCTTGCATGGAGCCCCAGGCCGAGGGAGATTGACAGTTCTTTTGTGTTTCTTCCATTTTGCGAATAATTGCACCAACTGTTGTCACCTTCTCACCAAGCTGCTTGGCGATGGTCTTGTAGCCCATTCCAGCCTTGTGTAGGTCTACAATCTTGTCCAAGACATTCTTGGAGAGCTCTTTGGTCTTGGCCATGGTGGAGAGTTTGGAATCTGATTGATTGATTGCTTCTGTGGACAGGTATATTTTATACAGGTAACAAGTTGAGATTAGGAGCACTCCCTTTAAGAGTGTGCTCCTAATCTAGGCTCGTTACCTGTATAAAAGACACCTGGGAGCCAGAAATCTTTCTGATTGAGAGGGGGTCAAATACTTATTTCACTCATTAAAATGCAAATCAATTAATAACATTTTTTATGTGTTTTTCTTGATTTCTGTTGTTGTTATTCTGTCTCTCACTGTTCAAATAAACCTACCATTAAAATTATAGACTGATCATTTCTTTGTCAGTGGGCAAACGTACAAAATCAGCAGGGGATCAAATACTTTTTTCGCTCACTGTACATAATGGTATGTACCTAATCCAAACAGTCATGTTGGAACATGTTGAAATAGTAACAATGATTATCTAAAAGAGAATGAAGAGAAAAATACTAACAACTGTGAAAATGAATGACCATTGACATTGCTTTCATTTCCATTCCTTCCCAGGGTGCTTTGCAATAATGATGGCATGCCAATATGAGGAAGGAGAGAGAGATGCCCCCCTACAGGAAAAGATCGCCTTTGACCTCATATCATGATGCACCTCTCCATCGCCTTTTCTCTCTCTCTCTCTTCCCTTTTAGTCCCACTTTCACCTCCTTGCCATGGATTACTACATATTATTTTATATCATTGGGAGGTCACAGCACAGTCAGACTTCACTCTTGCTTGCATGTGTCTTATTATTTACACAATAAAAAGTCTACGTGTGTAAAAAAAAAAAACACACCTGTTGATGTATGTTCTTTGGTGTTATTTTCGTGATTGACAGGGACATTCTATAAAACATGCTTTCTTTGGTCTTATAACTCCAACCACAGCCTAGCCTGGAATCCAGATTGATGTGCTCTATTTCACCACTGAGCATATCAGTTTGGAGAATTCCAGGCTAACCACAGCCAGCCATAACGAAGAACCAACATTGTGCTATTGTATGGCTTCTTGGTTCTTCACAGCAGGTATCCAACTATCCATCCACCAACTCTGTTATCTCTTCCCCCTTCCTGTGTTGGCCAGTCTCAGGAGTGTCTTCCCCCTTCCTGCAGCGCTGTGTTGGCTAGTCTCAGGTGTCCTTTCCCCCTTCCTGCAGTGCTGCGTTAGCCAGTCGGAGGTGCTCCCTGAGGTCCCTGATATCCAGCTCACTGCGACCTTTCATCCCAATCAGCTCCACATACACCTCCTTGTAGCGGTCACACAAACTCTGCTTCTCCTAGAGGGGGGGGTCATAGACCAACACAGAGGAGACCAGTAGAGTGAGGTTTCTTATCCATATTCTGTTATGTGTGTGAGTATATGTAAGCACATGTTGTTTGAATGGTTGGTCTGGAGTGGAACAGCAGAAACGGCACATGCAAGTACCTTAGGACAAGACAATAAGAGGGAGATTTTACTGAAGATTAATATTTGTGTTTACAGTGGGGGAAAAAAGTATTTAGTCAGCCACCAATTGTGCAAGTTCTCCCACTTAAAAAGATGAGAGATGCCTGTAATTTTCATCATAGGTACACGTCAACTATGACAGACAAATTGAGAGAGAAACATCCAGAAAATCACATTGTAGGATTTTTAATGCATTTATTTGCAAATTATGGTGGAAAATAAGTATTTGGTCACCTACAAACAAGCAAGATTTCTGGCTCTCACAGACCTGTAACTTCTTCTTTAAGAGGCTCCTCTGTCCTCCACTCGTTACCTGTATTAATGGCACCTGTTTGAACTTGTTATCAGTATAAAAGACACCTGTCCACAACCTCAAACAGTCACACTCCAAACTCCACTATGGCCAAGACCAAAGAGCTGCCAAAGGACACCAGAAACAAAATTGTAGACCTGCACCAGGCTGGGAAGACTGAATCTGCAATAGGTAAGCAGCTTGGTTTGAAGAAATCAACTGTGGGAGCAATTATTAGGAAATGGAAGACATACAAGACCACTGAAAATCTCCCTCGATCTTGGCTCCACGCAAGATCTCACCCCGTGGGGTCAAAATGATCACAAGAACGGTGAGCAAAAATCCCAGAACCACACGGGGGGACCTAGTGAATGACCTGCAGAGAGCTGGGACCAAAGTAACAAAGCCTACCATCAGCAACACACTACGCCGCCAGGGACTCAAATCCTGCAGTGCCAGACGTGTCCCCCTGCTTAAGCCAGGACATGTCCAGGCCCGTCTGAAGTTTGCTAGAGTGCTTTTGGATGATCCAGAAGAGGATTGGGAGAATGTGATATGGTCAGGTGAAACCAAAATAGAACTTTTTGGTAAAAACTCAACTCGTCGTGTTTGGAGGACAAAGAATGCTGAGTTGCATCCAAAGAACACCATACCTACTGTGAAGCATGTGGGTGGAAACATCGTGCTTTGGGGCTGTTTTTCTACTAAGGGACCAGGACGACTGATCCGTGTAAAGGAAAGAATGAATGGGGCCATGTATCGTGAGATTTTGAGTGAAAACCTACTTCCATCAGCAAGGGCATTGAAGATGAAACGTGGCTGAGTCTTTCAGCATGACAATGATCCCAAACACACCGCCCGGGCAACGAAGGAGTGGCTTCGTAAGAAGCATTTCAAGGTCCTGGAGTGGCCTAGCCAGTCTCCAGATCTCAACCCCATAGAAAATCTTTGGAGGGAGTTGAAAGTCCGTGTTGCCCAGCGACAGCCCCAAAACATCACTGCTCTAGAGGAGATCTGCATGGAGGAATGGGCCAAAATACCAGCAACAGTGTGTGAAAACCTTGTGAAGACTTACAGAAAACGTTTGACCTGTGTCATTGCCAACAAAGGGTATATAACAAAGTATTGAGAAACTTTTGTTATTGACCAAATACTTATTTTCCACCATAATTTGCAAATAATTTCATTAGAAATCCTACAATGTGATTTTCTGGAATGTTTTTTCTCATTTTGTCTGTCATAGTTGACGTGTACCTATGATGAAAATTACAGGCCTCTCTCATCTTTTTAAGTGGGAGAACTTGCACAATTGGTGGCTGACTAAATACTTTTTTTCCCCACTGTGTGGTGTGTTATCAGGATTTTGTAAGGGTTAATCATGTGGATACAGAATATACCAGCGGTACCTTAGTTAGAGACTGCAGTTCATTCCTTAGACAGCCAATCTCTTTTTGTAGGTACTCAGCCTCAATCTCCTTTGCTCGTAGCAGCATCTGGAGGGCAACACGGATACATCAGTTTAGTATTTTTTGTCATTTTAGTGATACAATACTCATCTATATTGATATCATTCCACAATTCCTTCATCAGTATTGTGTCAATGAACGAATAGTGCACTGATGTCACTGATGACCAGGACTAGGTGTTCTACATGGTTCTTTTTAGGACCCCAGCAGCAAGTCATTGAGGTGATGTTTTCAGTATTCTGAATTAATCTGGTCCGGCCAATAGATGGCAGAATCTGGAGGACAACATTACAACGTGACCAATCACCAATGGCCGACACTAATCTACACACCAATCAATAGAGCAACTTAGATGTAAGCGTCTCTTCTCTTTTTCATCCTTGCTTCCAATCAGTCCTGGTTTCAAATACTATTTCAGGTATTTCAATTACTTTCCAATACATTTCAAAATAAGTATTCAGATCATCTTTATTAGAAAAATCAAGTAGTTGAATATTGGAATGTATTTGAAAATACTCAAATACACTCCCATGAATAATGCATTTAACCCAGGTATTTGAAATATGTATCTGAAAATATTTTCAAATACAATTTGGTTGTCTATTTGGTTTTTACAAATAACCATTCAAATACTAAAATACAAATATTTGTTTTGGGCTGTATATTTGAAAATACTCAAATACACAGAAGAAGGCATTTAAATAACAAATACTCAAATGCAACATGTACTTGTATCCAGTTCAGCTTCCAATACAACTACTCAGAATGTAAAACTTTATTCTTACTTCCAATTCCGAGGGACTGCGCTCACAGTTGCCAGGGGAGACGTTTCCTGACCTTTGACCTGTGATGAAGTGGCGCATGCAGCTGATCTCCTCAGTCAGACGAGCCTGCAGTTCCTGAGACAATCATGAAGATGAAATAAAAATACTTATTACTATTGCACTGTGTGACAGTATGGTACATTGCTTAAATTGTTAATTAGAGAATGAATTAGATAATTCATTTGTTGTTAATTAGTCTCTCATGACAGACTCGGCTTGCTCTCTCTCTCTCTCTCTCTCTCTCTCTCTCTCTCTCTCTCTCTCTCCTTCTTCTCTCTGCACTCTGACCTGGTTCTCTCTGCGGAGCTGTTCCATCTCTCTGTCCTTCCGGCTCAGCTCTGTTTCTCTGTCTCCTCCGCTCTGCTCGGCCCGGTTCAGCTCCAGGCACTTCTGGGAATATCTCTCTGACAGAACGTCCAACTCACTGTGGAGGGCATCAGCCTGGGGTCTGTAGAGAACCAAGAAAACATGTGGGTATGCCCGTACGGATGCATGGATGCACAAGCACACTGATGCACAAGCACAGGGTGGATAGTTATCCCATTAGAGAAAACTTTCTCTTCACTTTTGGTGACTTTGATGTCTGGCTAAAGAGAATGGATCTCACGTCTGTCCTCTGTACGTAGTATCCATATGGCCACCCCCTCCAGCCATCCCCCTGGCCTTCTCCACCTCCCTCTCCAGCTCCTCCTTGTGAGCCTCCTTCAGGGCCTCAACCGCTACAGAGCACAGGAGTGGCATAACATGACAAGGAAAAAAGAAAACGTTGAAGTGAAGAGGGGAAAGACAGGACACAGGAGGGTAGGTAATCTGTTCCACAAGAAAAGTTGCTTTGTGACATTGTCCCTAGAAAAAGTGTCATTATTCATTTAACACTCAACATGATATTAAACACTATCCCCAACAGGTCTCTCCTTCCCACCTTGTGCCGTGGACTGGCTCTCCTCCTGCAGCAGTCTGTCTCTCTGTCTCTGCAGCTCTCCGACCTCCCTGACATGGCTCTCCTGGAGCTCCATCAGGGCCCTGCGGTGGGTCGCCTCCATGGCCTCCAGACGCTGGCCACAGGGGGCCCAAGGGCCACACGGACTGTCCACCTCCATCCCCATCTCCACACGCTCCTTACGCAGACACTCCACCTGCTGCCTGAGTGATAGCGCCTGAGAGAGAGGGAGAGGAGGGGGAGAGGAGGGGGATAAAGAGTGGGATAGAGAGGGGAGGAAGATAGGGGAGCAATAGAAAGAAAGAGAGAGCGGAGAGCGGAGAGAGGAAGAGAGTGAGAGAAAATTGTGTGAAAGAGGGGAGAAGAAAGTGGAAGAGTGAGACAGAAAGAGAGAGAGAGAGAGAGATGTGAGGAGGGTGAGGAAAGATTCCCTACATTATTCATTATGTATATTGAAAACATCCTCTCTGTTTCTATGATACCTTTACAAGACGATGCTAAACGTTATAATTATTAAATGTTAAACGCTCAAATGAACAAATAACTGTTTTACATTTAGGATTTAGAGTGGAAAATTATTCTCACACTACCTCCCTCTGTAGGGCCGTTGCACTGGTCGTCTGATTGGGAATCGTCTGATTGGGAATCGTCTGATTGGTCTGATTAGTCTGTGCACCAATCAGAGACAGCGCGCTCATCACCCTGAATGATAAACTCTCGAACTCCACCCACTTATTGTTGACGTCCGCGTCCATGGTGTGAGTGTCAGGTACAGGTACGCTGCCTTTCTTCAGCTCCAGAGAGTCCCATCTGTTGCCCATCTCTCTGAAGGGGATCCCTCCCTCAAACCATCTGTTCCTCTCCTCCAATCGCTTTGCTTGCTCTCTGTCCGAGCCCTCCCCTGCCTCTCTCTGACTGTCTGATGACATATTGGGCGAGGTGTCATTTAGATCCGGGGCCACAGAGTCCATTTGACGAGGGTTGGAGGTGGAGTTAGTGGTTCGAGGGTCGGAGTCTTCACAGGTGAGCATAGAGGGAGGCTGGCGAGACGACACAGGCCGAGAGTGACCGTTTTCTCTTTCACTGTCTGACCGTCTGTGATATAAAAATGGGGACCATGGGAAAAGTGTTTCAGATATAGCTACATAGTCACATTTTTTACTCTTGTATATTATTACATTTGTCTAATTGTCTTCTTGTTGCCTCCAATTCCATGAATTATGTCCTAAAGTAATTATGTGCATTTCTGTTGTGATCTTAGGCCACACCAGTCTAAGTTCAGGACTTTGTCTGCGTCTGAAATGGTACCCTATTCTACTCCCTGTAATGTGCATTACTTTGGACCAGGGCTAATAGGAGCTTTGATCCAAAGTAGTGCAGTACATAGGGAATAGGGTGCCATTTCAGACACAGACAAAGTCCTGCACTTAGACTGGTGTGGCCTAAGATCACAACAGAAATGCACATAATTACTTTACGACATAATTAATGGTATGCCATTTCAGACAGTGTGCCATTTCCAACACAGTGCCATTTCCAACACAGTGCCATTTCAGACACAGTGAATAGAAATACTAACGGTGTGATGTCTGGGGAGTGTCTGGGTTGGATAGTCTGTCTCAGCACATTAACCCAGTTCCTCCTGATCCTGGAGGTCGAGGCTGAAAGAGTGAACACTGCCTTCTTTGTCTGGTTGAGATCAAGAGATAAAGAACAGAGAAAAGCCACGTCTGAGGGGTTACAAACAGGAAGGAACTAAAGCATACAGACACCAAGTCTGCATCCAAAATGACACCCTAATCGCTATATATTGCACTACTTTATGGGCCCTGGTCAAAAGTAGTGCACTATTTAAGGATGGACAAGGGTTGCAGCCCAAGACTAGTAGTAGTAGTGGTAGTAGTAGTAGTAGCAACAGTAGTAGTAGTAGTAGTAGTAGTAGTAGTAGTAGTAGTAGTAGTAGTAGTAGCAACAGTAGTAGTAGTAGCAGTAGTAGTAGTAGTGGTAGTGATAGTGGTAGTAGTAGTAGTAGCAACAGTAGTAGTAGTAGTAGTAGTAGTAGTAGTAGTAGTAGTAGTAGTAGTAGTAGCAGTAGTAGTAGTAACAGCAGCAGCAGTAGTAGTAGTGGTAGTGGTAGTGGTAGTGGTAGTAGTAGCAGTGGGAGTGGTAGTCCTAGTGGTAGTAGTAGTAGTAGTATTAGCAACAGTAGTAGTAGTAGTAGCAGTAGTAGTTGTAGAAACAGTAGTAGTAGTAGTAGCAGTAGTAGTGGTAGTGGTAGTGATAGTGGTAGTAGTAGTAGTAGCAACAGTAGTAGTAGTAGCAGTAGTAGTAGTAGTAGTAGTAGTAGTAGTAGTAGTAGTAGTACTAGTAGTAGCAGTAGTAATAGTAGTAACAGCAGCAGTAGTAGTAGTAGTTGCAGTAGAAGCAGTAGCAGTAGTACTAGTGGTAGTAGTAGTAGCAACAGTAGTAGTAGTAGCAGTAGTAGTAGTAGTAGTACTAGTAGTAGCAGTAGTAATAGTAGTAACAGCAGCAGTAGTAATAGTAGTTGCAGTAGAAGCAGTAGCAGTAGTAGTAGTAGTAGTGGTAGTAGTAGTAGTAGTGGTAGTAGTAGTAGTAGTAGTAGTAGTACTAGTAGTAGCAGTAGTAATAGTAGTAACAGCAGCAGTAGTAGTAGTAGTTGCAGTAGAAGCAGTAGCAGTAGTACTAGTGGTAGTAGTAGTAGCAACAGTAGTAGTAGTAGCAGTAGTAGTAGTAGTAGTAGTAGTACTAGTAGTAGCAGTAGTAATAGTAGTAACAGCAGCAGTAGTAGTAGTAGTTGCAGTAGAAGCAGTAGCAGTAGTACTAGTGGTAGTAGTAGTAGCAACAGTAGTAGTAGTAGCAGTAGTAGTAGTAGTAGTAGTAGTAGTACTAGTAGTAGCAGTAGTAATAGTAGTAACAGCAGCAGTAGTAGTAGTAGTTGCAGTAGAAGCAGTAGCAGTAGTACTAGTGGTAGTAGTAGTAGTAGTGGTAGTAGTAGTAGTAGTAGTAGTAGTAGCAACATGTTCGATGAGAGAAAAACCAGGAAGTACATACATGTATCTGGAATCCATAGTTCTTCTCCACGTCAAAGTCTTGGACGTTCACACAGGACGTCAGGTCTATCTCTCCATCCAGGTCATCTGACTACAACAGACATGGAGGAACTGGTGTGATACAGACAAAAAAATACTTATATGGATATAAATATAATTGGGGAACTAATATTGCATATATAGGAAATGGCGTCACCTCCTCAGCCTCAGAGTCCATGTAGAAACTCAGTGCAGCATCCCTCATCACAAACCAGTATCTCCTCCACTGTTAGAAACACAAGCCAAACAGACTCAGTCAAACCAGTGACACTTCAAAATATTCAAAACACTGCTATTGTTTTGAATGATGTTTTCCTCTAATTGTGCAAGTTTGTTATAACACATGGCCATGTGTGTCATTTGCAACGTTACCCCCCCATATTCATCCAGTTTTGACATCCAGCCCTTTTGGTCAGACTGTGTTTGGGTATTTTCAGGTAGAACTCTCTCCCGCGGTTTAGAAGATCTGAGGCCCTTTGCAGTTTGATTATCTGAATTCTGTAACAAATTGATTATATGAATAATCATTATATGATGGTACTTATGATACAGTATGAGTGACTGTTTTAAAGTACTCAAAGGTAACAAGAGTATTACCTGTGGCTGAAGCGCAGTTGTGGACTGGGTTCGGGACAGTCGTCCGTCCTCTGAGTCGCGATATTTCTCCCTCTCTTTCTCCCTCCTGTCTCTCCCCCTCTCTCTGCCCCTCCCTCTCTCATCAGACCCAACCCTCGTACTGTAGCTATCAGATTCCTCTGCATACCTAAAAGAGAGGAAGAGTTTGAGAAATAGAGACAATGAGAGAAAATCCTGACCCAATATGCTGTACATGCAGTAGGCCCTTACAATATGCTGTACATGCAGTAGGCCCTTACAATATGCTGTACATGCGGTAGGCCCTTACAATATGCTGTACATGCGGTAGGCCCTTACAATATGCTGTACATGCAGTAGGCCCTTACAATATGCTGTACATGCGGTAGGCCCTTACAATATGCTGTACATGCGGTAGGCCCTTACAATATGCTGTACATGCAGTAGGCCCTTACAATATGCTGTACATGCGGTAGGCCCTTACAATATGCTGTACATGCGGTAGGCCCTTACAATATGCTGTACATGCAGTAGGCCCTTACAATATGCTGTACATGCGGTAGGCCCTTACAATATGCTGTACATGCGGTAGGCCCTTACAATATGCTGTACATGCGGTAGGCCCTTACAATATGCTGTACATGCGGTAGGCCCTTACAATATGCTGTACATGCGGAAGGCCCTTACAATATGCTGTACATGCGGTAGGCCCTTACAATATGCTGTACATGCGGTAGGCCCTTACAATATGCTGTACATGCGGTAGGCCCTTACAATATGCTGTACATGCGGTAGGCCCTTACAATATGCTGTACATGTGGTAGACCCTTACAATATGCTGTACATGCGGTAGGCCCTTACAATATGCTGTACATGCGGTAGGCCCTTACAATATGCTGTACATGCAGTAGGCCCTTAAAATATGCTGTACATGCAGTAGGCCCTTACAATATGCTGTACATGCGGTAGGCCCTTACAATATGCTGTACATGCAGTAGGCCCTTACAATAGGCATAGTCATTTATCATACTTCCTCTGCCCTCCAAAACTTCCAGAAATGCCCTTCTTCTAATTATAACGCCACCACCATGATTGCTCATTTCCTCCCTGTCCTCTCTTCTCTCGCTTCTCTCTTTTCTCCCTCCTCCCTCTCTCTCTCTATAATGTCCCTCTTGTCTCCTCTCCAGTCTCCCCACTCACCTGGGTGTCCTGTGCCTCTGGTCTCTACGTGGGCTGGGGCTCTGGGTCCTCCTCCTCTGGCCCAGTACCACCTCTCCCCCCTCTCCCTCTGACCCCAGGTCCAGTCTGGGGATGTCAGCCAGAATGACGTAGTCCTCTATGGTCATCCCCTGGGAGTCCACTGAGGCGGTTCTCTTGGGCTCCTCTCGGGTCAACAGGTACTCCAGGCCCCGCCTTAGAGGACTCTTGCTCCTATCACTGATTGGCCTATCATTCGTTTCCACGGTCGCAGCGTGGGGTTTCAACGAATTGGCAAGCAGCTGGGAGTCGATGCCTAGTCGTGGTGGGGAGGAGCTACAAGAGAGGGCAGAGCTTAGTAGGGAGTGGGAGGAGCCACACCAGGAGCCTTGAGGGGGGCTGGGGTTGGTTTTAGGGGGGTGCATCTCTGTCCGTTCCTCTCTAGCGACCCTCTCTGGTCTCCTTGAGTAGCTCTGTGTTGTGTCAGGTCTGGTGTCGCTATGCTTGGTTTCTCTTTGGGGTGAATGGCTGTGTGTACCATAGCCACTTCTAGGGGGAGAGCATTCACGACTATCACGACTGCGAGTGGTTGGAGAAGGGTTTTTATCTGTTCTGGGCCGGGGGCTTCGAGACCCTTCGTAGGAGTTTGGCTGCAAGGCTGAAGAGTCACATCGAGAGATGGAGTCAAGATTTTTGTAGAGTTTTTCAGAGTCCAAACTGTGACTGTTTGAGCTGTGGGAGGGACGTCTTGACCCTCTTGACTCCCTTGACCCTCTTGGCTCTCTTGACTCTCTTGACCCTCTTGACTCTCTTAGCTCTCTTGGCTCTCTTGACTCCCTTGACTCCCTTGACCCTCTTGACTCTCTTAGCTCTCTTGACTCTCTTGACTCCCTTGACTCTCTTGACTCTTGGTCATTCCCATTGGCGTAATGCTCTGTTTTACCATTACTTACAGGGGAGGAGTCAGTGTGTTTGTAGGAGGCCGTGTTTTGGGACGGGGAGGGGTGGCGAGACATGACAGACCCTCGTCTGTGAGAGGGACTGGACCGTCCTGACTGATGGCGAGACGAGGAGCGAGATGGAGCGTGAGACGGAGCGTGAGAAGGAGTGTGACTTTTGGAATGGGAGCTTCTACGTTGGGAGGACGCAGATCGAGAGTCAGCCAGTTTATACCAATTTGGGCATGGGGAGCGAGGGCTAGGAGACTGGTCTTGAGAATCAGTGCCACCACGTCTGAAGTTGGAATGATAGGTGTACCTCTGCGGAGACTCGCTCCTCCAGGTCTCCTGCTGGAACGTTTCATCGCTTCTCCTTTGGGATGGAATTCCGAGATTCACGTTCCGGTAGGGGATGGAGGCTTTGGGTTCTGGGCTGTGGTTGCTGGGGAGCGGATGGCCCCTCTCATAGTGCCGGTAAGGTCGTTTGGATACACCCTCCACCTGAGCCTGGGGACCACCGTCAAATAAGGCTTTCCTGTCTGGAGAGAAGTAGCCACTCTCTCCTCTTGATCCTGGGCGTGAGGAGTTGGGACATGGCATGGTAGATTGAGCTCAAATGGAAAGCAAAGACACATTTAAATGTTTAACTGAAAATTGACAATAAAATTTTGAATTGAAATTGAATTGAATGAAAATTGTAGCAGCAGTCACAGACAAAATGTCTGTCTGTAATACTGTGACCTGGTCAGACCTGAGGGTCGCCTGAAACTCTCCCGGCCTCTCTTCTCCTCCATCAGGGAGCTGTGTGGTGGTCTGTGGGGAGACGGGTCCACCCGGGTCATCTCTGGCCCGGTCACACAGCACCCTGCTGGGTTGCTAGAGCCACTCCTCCCTGGGTCTGGTAGGAAGTCCCACTGGTCCTCCTGACTGCTGGGTGGAGGTATAAAGGAAGGGCATGAGGGACATTGGTAAGGGTACACACTCTATGAGTTTGGCACAATGTACTGTAGAACTAGTTTATGAGAAATCACTACCTGATTGTAGAATTTCCTTCAAATATAATGTTTTATAACTGTTTATTAAAGTTTTATAAATCACTTTAACCTCTACGGGATCGGTGTCCCGTATACAGGACGGTTGAGCTAACGTGCGCTAATGTGATTAGCATGATTGTTGTAAGTAACAGCAAACTTTCCAGGACATAGACATGTCTTATATGGGCAGAAAGCTTAAATTATTGTTAATCTAACTGCACTGTCCAATTTACAGTAGCTATTACAGTGAAAAAATACCATGCTATTGTTTGATAGCAACAAAAAACTTCACGGCAACTGGTTTGATATATTCACCTCTGAAGGTAAATAATGTACTTACATTTAGTTATCTTGCTCAGATTTGTCATCCTGAGGTCCCAGAGATAAAATGTAGCATAGTTTTGTTTGATAAAATCCATTTTTATATTCAAATGTAGGGCACTGGGTTCTACAGTTTGAAGCCTTGCTGTCTCTGGCTCCACACCCACCCCGCCCGGCCATCTAGATGTGTGAAAGTTAGTGTATAAGCTAATGAGCCATCATCTATGACATTCCTGGGAGTGTGTAAAACTTACATTTTGTATTACAAAAATGTATTACCATATCATTTTTGTATGTACTCTATAGTTATGTATTTGAAAATGTATCAATTGACCAATTCGGCACATTTGGGCAGACTTGATACAAAATAGTCCAGTATTGCAACGCTTCACTGGATCAATCTGAAACTTTACACACACACTGCTGCCATCTAGTGGCCAAAATCTAAATTGCGCCTAAACTGCAACATTATATTGTGGCCTTTACGTTTACATTTTTAGTCATTTAGCAGACACTCTTATCCAGAGCGACTTACAGTTAGTGAGTGCATACATTATTATTTTTTTTCATACTTTTTTAGCCTTTCTCTTGCATTTCAAAGATGATAAACAAATATTTTACCAGATCTAATGTGTTATATTCTCCTACATTAATTTCACATTTCCACAAACGTCAAAATGTTTCCTTTCAAATGGTATGAAGAATATGCATATCCTTGCGTCAGGTCCTGAGCTACAGGCAGTTAGATTTGGGTATGTCATTTTAGGCAAAAATTGAAAAAAAGGGTCCGATCCTTAAGAGGGTATTAAGTATACCTTAATGTAATGTTACCAAAGTCACCTGCCAATGACACTCACACTCACCTGTGTACCGTGTCAGAGTCACAGATATTGAGTTCCCAGTCAGGGCTAGGAGTGTGAGTTAGGCTCTCCTGATAGGTCCAGACGCTCCTGGTGACATCACTGTAGCTGGCCACCTCAGACAGGAAGTGATGGTTGTCCTGATTCATGGAACGAGACACATTTCGACCAATCGTTAATAATTCAGAGAATGTCAAACTGGTCAATGGCTTTGTCAATTCAGCAGGCCATCTAAAATGTGTAAAAGTCACTTTTAAGGCTTGGTACACAAAGTATGTAATTCTGTTGTGTTTTCAGAAAGTTACATAGCAACACGTATGAAAATACAGTTGGAGGCAAATCAAACAAATTCAAACATGCTGCAGTGTTTACACTATAGATAGATACTTTATCTACAGGTATCTCTGTGGTAAGACAGTCATTACAATGCTTAAAGATTCATTAAATGAATGAGTTGCAATCACTCTCTATGTCAATTCAACAAACATGTGAGAAAGCACCAACAAGTAAAGTAAACAAACTTAAGACAAAATGTCTGCCTGTGGCACAAATGAAAATAAGCAAACTTTCCGTATAACTCATCACATCTAAAACAAAATGCAAACTTCTTACTACACCTGCTTGCAGAGCTTCCTTGGACGTCCCTTTACAAATCTGCTGTTAAGACGTCAAGTGGCAACAGCAACTTCTCTCCTCCCCCTCTGTCCCCCCCCCCCCCCCCCCCTCTGTCTCCTCCCCCTCTCTCGCCTCCCCCATCTTCCTCTCCTCTCTTCACCTTATCTACCTGAGCTAATACATTAGGCCTGCGCGGACGACGGTAACACAACCTTGCCTCTCCCTGGCCTTGCTCATCATTATTTCATTGGTCTGTTGCTCTTCCACTACCAGAATGCACCCATCCACTTCTCAACCCTATATTGATCCCTCTTTCAGTTCTTGCCCTCCCTACAACGCACAAAAGTCACCTCTTTCTTTTCTTTTGACTTTTGATCTCTATGTTGTGTTGTGAGCAGGCACGTATTTCTATCTGGTATATTCTGTTATTTTGAAATGAAAGGATTATTCAAATGACAGTAAAATTAGTAGAAGTGTATTTCTGGTACAGGTCCATCCTTAGAGTTCAGTTAAGTGGGCTGGTGTTGTGGGTGTGGGTGCGTGTGTGTGCTTGTGTGTGTGTTGTGTGTGTACGTGTGCTTGTGTGTGTGTTCTGTGTGTGCTTGTGTGTGTGTGCTTGTGTGCAATGTGTTATGTGAGCAGATTAGATTACTATCTTTCCCCCAAGGGATGCAAATGAGCTTTTCATTAATTAATGATAGAATCATAATATAATGAAACGCCAACCTGTGTGTTTGTCAGTCCTCATTTCACCTACAGTATATCTTATGTTATAATTACCTCACTTGGTGGCTTTATTTGTGTTCATTGCATCATCATGTTGTTTAATATGTGCCTTTGTTTCTTTCAGAACTGGTTACTCCTCATACTGCCACTTGGGAAGATCAAATGAAAGATTTTGGAAGTGTTTCAAACGTATACCGCAACTTACTGTACAGCAAAGGTAATAATCCAGACGTTTTCCAAACCCAATTACACTTTAACAGTCATTAGCCGTCCATCGTCCATTTCCCTCAACACTAGCCCCTCCTACCTGGCACACCTGTGAGGTAGTGTTCACGTGCATGTGTCCCGGGCGTAGGCAGGAACCACAGCAGAAGGGGTCAAAGGTGTTGGGTTGGAACTGGTGGCAGTAATAGTTGTCAGCATAGAGAGGCATGATGGATCCTCAGATCAGGAGAGCACCCCTATTTTACTCTGATGGTACGGCCCAGTGCAATGATGCACTATTACAAAATCCACCTGCACAAAGATGGTGCATTCTGATTAGAGGTGGAATAACTAATCAAACCATATACTGTATAGATGGCTCATAGTAATGCAGTATGTCAAGAGCAACACTATACAGACATAGGAACTTAATTTGAGCCAGTTTGCTACAGCAGGAAAATAATCCTCCAGCAACAGGAAATGTGAATTATTATGTGAATTATAATTAATGAACATTTTGTAGGGGTTGATTCATTTTTCCTTAGGGCAAATGAAGTCTGACATTTAAAAGTGGAAATTACTAACTGATCAAATTAAGATCTTACATCTTTAGAATTGCATTCTGAAGTAGAATATGGGCCATATCAGTAATTTCATGCATTGACCTGTAGCGGTCTTTACACTGTAATGGAATTCAACGAAATGCTTCAGGTAGTAGGTAACTTCATCTCTTGGTTGTGGCCAAACAACATCCTCTGGGTTCCTTGAGGTGAAGCAACACTTACCTAAGACAGTGACTGAGTGAAACAGAAACCATTGCTGATGGTAGGCTATACCTTTACAGCTCTGTCCAAAAATAGTTTGACACACAATACTGTAACCATAACACAGTAACCCACCGCCATTTTGTTAATGAAAGAAACACAAAGCCTTAAAAGTATAATCTGTCTTTGTCATGCAGGTCTTACTACCTGCCCTCCAGGACACCTACAGCACCCGATGTCACAGGAAGGCCAAAAAGATAATCAAAGACAACTACCACCCGAGCCACTGCCTGTTCACCCCGCTATCATCCAGAAGGTGAGGTCAGTACAGGTGCATCAAAGCTGGGACCGAGAGACTGAAAAACAGCTTCTATCTCAAGGCCATCAGACTGTTAAACAGCCATCACTAACACAGAGGCGCTGCTGCCTACATACAGACTTTAAAATCACTGGCCACTTTAATAAATGGAACACTAGTCACTTTAATAATGCCACTTTAATAATGTTTACATATCTTGTATTACCCATCTCATATGTACAGATGAAGTCGGAAGTTTACATACACCTTAGCCAAATACATTTAAACTCAGTTTTTCACAATTCCTGACATTTAATCCTAGTAAAAATTCCCTGTCTTAGGTCAGTTAGGATCACCACTTTATTTTAAGAATGTAAAATGTCAGAATAATAGTAGAGAGAATGATTTATTTCAGCTTTTTTTTCTTTCATCACATTCCCAGTGGGTCAGAAGTTTACATACACTCAATTAGTATTTGGTAGCATTGCCTTTAAATTGTTTAACTTGGGTCAAACGTTTCGGGTAGCCTTCCACAAGCTTCCCACAATAAGTTGGGTGAATTTTGGCCCATTCCTCCTGACAGAGCTGGTGTAACTGAGTCAGGTTTGTAGGCCTCCTTGCTTGCACATGCTTTTTCAGTTCTGCCCACAAATGTTCTATAGGATTGAGGTCAGGGCTTTGTGATGGCCAGTTCACACAGAACTTTGGAAGTATGCTTGGGGTCATTGTCCATTTGGAAGACCCATTTGCAACCAAGCTTTAACTTCCTGACTGATGTCTTGAGATGTTGCTTCAATACATCCACATAATTTTCCTTCCTCATGATGCCATTTCTTTTGTGAAGTGCACCAGTCCCTACTGGAGCAAAGCACCCCCACAGCATGATGCTGCCACCCCCGTGCTTCACGGTTGGGATGGTGTTCTTCGGCTTGCAACCCACACCCTTTTTCCTCCAAACATAACGGTGGTCATTATGGCCAAACAGTTATATTTTTGTTTCATCAGACCAGAGGACATTTCTCCAAAAAGTACGATCTTTGTCCCCATGTGCAGTTGCAAACCATAGTCTGGCTTTTTTATGGTGGTTTTGGAGCAGTGGCTTCTTCCTTGCTGAGCGGCCTTTCAGGTTATGTCGATATAGGACTCGTTTTGCTGTGGATATAGATACTTTTGTACCTGTTTCCTCCAGCATCTTCACAAGGTCCTTTGCTGTTGTTCTGGGATTGATTTGCACTTTTCGCACAAAAGTACGTTCATCTCTAGGAGACAGAACGTGTTTCCTTCCTGAGCAGTATGATGCCTCCGTGGTCCCATGGTGTTTATACTTGCATACTATTGTTTGTACAGATGAACGTGGTACCTTCAGGCGTTTGGAAATTGCTCCCAAGGATGAACCATACTTGTGGAGGTCTACAATTCTTTTTCTGAGGTCTTGGCTGATTGCTTTTGATTTCCCCATGATGTAAAGCAAAGAAGCGCTGAGTTTGAAGGTAGGCTTTGAAATACATCCACAGGTACACCTCCAATTGACTCAAATTATGTCAATTAGCCTATCAGAAGCTCCTAAAGCCATGACAACATTTTCTGGAATTTTCCAAGCTGTTTAAAGGCACAGTCAACTTAGTGTATGTAAACTTCTGACCCACTGGAATTGTGATACAGTGAATTATAAGTGAAATAATCTGTCTGTAAACAATTGTTGGACAAATTACTTGTGTCATGCACAAAGTAGATGTCCTAACCGACTTGCCAAAACTATAGTTTGTTAACAAGAAATTTGTGGAGTGGTTGAAAAACGAGTTTTAATGACTCCAACCTAAGTGTATGTAAACTTCCGACTTCAACTGTATATACTGTATTCTATACTATCTATTGCATCTTAGCCTATGCCGCTCTGACAATGACTTTGCTCATCTATATATTTATATATTCTTATTCCATTCCTTTACTTAGATTTGTGTGTATTAGATATTTGTTGTAGAACTGTTAGATATTACTTGCTAGATATTACTGCACTGTCAGAACTAGAAGCACAAGCATTTTGCTACACTCGCAATAACATCTGCTAACCATGTGTATGTGACCAATATATTTTATTTTATTTGGATTATAATATTAAAAACACTTTAAAGGTATTTCTATAATTTTTAAATACCTTTTGACTGTTAACTCCAAGTTCATTTGTATCTGCAAAGTAACCAGCACAGGTCATATCCTTCATACTCTCAGAACTCATCCAGGTCTGGGTGAAACTGGCGTGGGTATAACTGCCATTGTGGCTCTGTCTTTTGTCATGTTAAATATCAATTGACTCTCATTGGAGCCAACATGGCCCATTGGCCCCAAAGGTGTGTATCAGATGTCATCAGCTTTAGAGAGTGAAATATGCAACTGGCTCCACTGGACAGATGTCATGTGGTGAGCCTGTTTTACAGATGGCTGCTCTGAGGGTTACAGACAAGCACGAGCGGTCACCTGTAAAACACTGTTTACTAGAACAGGCACTGCATGGTAGGACAGACATAGACTGGACCACAGAGTGGCCATCTACTGGGGAACAATAAATACATGTTGAATCTTGAGTTGCCATTAAAGTATATTCAAACACAAGGTTAACAGATGAAAAATAAACCAGTTTAAATTGTATACCGTACTGAAAAAAAAAACATGGTACGAAATGAGTCGAAACCATTGGACGTATTTCTCCTCAAAATGCCAGGTGGGTCCTTTATGTTCCAGGGCAGGTAGGCTATTAGAGTATCTATGTCACTACCTACCTGAGGAAACAGAAAGGAGTATTTACAGTGTCTAGCCTCCCATATGTAACCTGTCTAGGGGCCCTTTGTGTGTGTATAGAATAGAATATCGGCTGTACTATGCTGAAAACAAAGCTGTTTCCATAGATATACAGTATATTATATTATTAGGCCTATTTCAGGTGATCTCGTCCACTGGGGACAGCAGTCCAGAGAAGCCAGCAGAGGGGGACAGCACTGTCCAGAGAAGCCAGCAGAGGGGGACAGCACTGTCCAGAGAAGCCAGCAGAGGGGGACAGCACTGTCCAGAGAAGCCAGCAGAGGGGGACAGCACTGTCCAGAGAAGCCAGCAGAGGGGGATAGCACTGTCCAGAGAAGACAGCAGAGGGGGCCAGCACTGTCCAGAGAAGACAGCAGAGGGGGCCAGCACTGTCCAGAGAAGCCAGCAGAGGGGGCCAGCACTGTCCAGAGAAGCCAGCAGAGGGGGCCAGCACTGTCCAGAGAAGCCAGCAGAGGGGGCCAGCAGTGTCATCAGGATCTTACTGGAAGGCCAGGTAGCACACACAGGCACACATGCACACACATTTACAAAGACAGACTATTCCCACAGTCTCTCAGTGGATCATATACTGTCACTTGTCATGCACGCTGCATGCTCAGCGTAGACTGTAGACTATAAAGGCTGTGTATTTATAGATGTACTGTATGTTTAAATAGGTGAAGCGAACGCTCACTGCTCCGGATCCTGTAACAGGGCCAATTTATCACTGTGTGGAATAGTCTCAATTCAAGCTCAGATTAGCTATACCCAAAGTTGTGTATGATTAATTGCACTCTCAGAAATTGTAGTTTTGAAAAGTTAACCCCTAAAAATCTTTCAAATGAAATGTCACCCTCAGGATATTAATAATAGCATGTTTGGCAAGAAAATGTTGCAGGGAGTTATTTCTGCCCAAATCCTTTTTCCACTGAGCGTCCTAGTTGCATAGCTACACTCTGTTGCTCAGGCGACAGTTGCCATGGTGAGAAGAGATTTAGTAACCATGGAAATATGATCGCCTAAGTAAAGTTCAGCATCCCACCAACTTGAAGTTGGCATGACTGACTTCTATAAATGTAAATAGACTGTATTTTAATGGATGTATCTTAGTGATTAAACGTTCTTAAATATGCATATCTTTGGTAGTAGAATGACTCATACAAGTCACACGCAAGGGCAAAATAGAACCAGATCATCAAAATACAATATTGTAAGTACTGTATAAAAGCTTTCATAGAGCATTTCATTCTCCTAAATTACATTTCAAGCATCAACTTCCTTAAGAGTCTGGGGGGGTGGGATTGTTTTGTTTTAAGATGGTCATACCATGGATCATTTAGCTATTTAATTTTGAATGTTAGTACCCCTTTAGGTATAAACAAAATATATATTTAAAAAATGATTTAATCAAACATTGAATTTGGCCTTACTGCTATTAGCCCATAGAAATGCATTGAATAATAGATAAGTGTAAAAAAAGATAGAAAAACAAATCTAAAATAAATTTGTTTTAAAGTGTATGTCCTATATCTGAGAGATTTAAGAAAGATCAGGAAAGTATATATTATTATTTTCTACCCATATTTAACCAATTGTTGGGGCACTAAACTACTTCCATATACAGTGCCTTGCAAAAGTATTCATCCCCCTTGGCGTTTTTCCTATTTTGTTACATTACAACCTGTAATTTAAATTGATTTTTATTTGGATTTCATGTAATGGACATACACAAAATAGTCCAAATTGGTGAAGTGAAATGAAAAAAATTACTTGTTTCAAAATATTCTAAACAATAAATAATGGAAAAGTGGTGCGTGCATATGTATTCACCCCCTTTTCTCTGAAGCCCCTAAATAAGATCTGGTGCAACTAATTACCTTCAGAAGTCACATAATTAGTTAAATAAAGTCCACATGTGTGCAATCTAAGTGCCACATGATATCAGTATATATACACCTGTTCTGAAAGGCCCCAGAGTCTGCAACACCACTAAGCAAGGGGCACCACCAAGCAAGCGGCACCATGAAGACCAAGGAGCTCTCCAAACAGGTCAGGGACAAAGTTGTGGAGAAGTACAGATCAGGGTTGGGTTATAAAAAAATATCTGAAACTTTGAACATCCCACGAAGCACCATTAAATCCATTATTAAAAAATGGAAATAATATGGCACCACAATAAACCTGCCAAGAGAGGGCCGCCCACCAAAACTCACAGACCAGGCAAGGAGGTCATTAATCAGAGAGGCAACAAAGAGACCAAAGATAACCCTGAAGGAGCTGCAAAGCTCCACAGCGGAGATTGGAGTATCTGTCCATAGGACCACTTTAAGCCGTACACTCCACAGAGCTGGG